>NC_143188.1:10000000-10150982 GCF_047325235.1 Durio zibethinus | reverse complement strand
AACAATCGAGTGAATGGAATGAAGAATGCTAGAATCTCTTTGAAAGAATTAAAGAGTACTTGCCAAATCTACTGGTGTTAGTATCACTTATTGTAAGGAAACCCTTGATTTTGTATTTAACGATTCATAAGAACTCTATGGGCTGTATGTTGGGGTAAAAAGATGAGATTGAGAAAAAAATACAAGTCATTTACTATCTAAACAAGAAGTTCACTTAGTAAAGCAACCGACTATTCCTAGTTAGAAAAAACGTATTGTGTATTGACGTGAATTGCTCATAGGCTTAAGCAATGCATACTTTACCATATGATTTGGCTTATGTTAAAGTTAAATCCTTTTAAGTACATTTTTAAAAAATTATTTCTATTGAAAAGAATATCAAGATTGCATATTATACTTGTCATGCCACAAACTCAAAGATTTACAATGTAATAATGCCACATACTCGTGAGACGAATCTCACAAGCATGCAAGCCAACAAATACCAAACTAAATCAAAATCTCCAATAATCTCCAAAGTAATACTTTATAGAATCTCATGTTTACAAATTTATACTCTTTACAAGTTGATCGAATATACTAAAATTCTTACTAACAAATCTTTTAGAATCAATAATAAAATACTCACTTCGAAAACAATACCAAACTAAAAATAGATGCTAATCTTGCTAATCTAAGTTGTTTTCAAGATTAAGTCTCTTAAGACACAAACATTGAAATATGAAAAAATAAAAAAATAAAAATAAAAGAATGAGTACGACGACTCAGTAAGTAACCGACATCCCCTTAATTAGATTAAGCATGTCATAAAATATTTAAGCCAAAATATTAATTAAATGATTCAAAAATATTTTAAGTAATCTTATATTCACAAATATATTCTTAAAACCAAATTTTTAGATTTATTGACATCTATTTATGTTCGAGTCATATTAGATCCATTATGTCTGAGCCCGATTAGACCCGTTTATGTCATGATCAGATTAGGCACTTTCATGCCCAAGTCCAATGGAATAATTTTTTATAAATTATTATTATTATTATTATTATTATTGAAAAAAAAATCAGAAATCAAAATCAAAAGGGTTTAAAATAAGAAGAAAAAAAAGGGGAAGAAAATTGGTGATTCAATCACGGATCTGTTGGAGCATAATTTTTGGTGATTCAATTACATATTTGTTTGGCATAATTCATGCAAAGAATCGAGGAAGAGGAGCCTAAAAAATCAATCCACACCCGAAAGCCAGCACAAATAGCCTCATATACAATACCTAGAAACCTATACCCAGGATTCCATCAGAAAAACAAGCAGAAGACCACACTCCAACACCACCACCGCTTGCTTCCTTCAGGGTGGTCCACTTGCCATGGTTTCAAACAAGGAAATGTTGAAGCATTAACTGAAGCTGGTTTTCATGATTTTGGAAATTGGGATCATTTCTTATTCAGTGATAATAGGGGGGATTCTCCTACACGGCAGTCAGCACCTACTCAATGGTAAATTGGAGCTGTGCAAATCGAAGGAGCAATCACAAAGTAACAAGGAAGCGATTCGATAGTAAGTGATAGATTAGAAAGCAACAACAAGTTTAGTATATAGAAAGCAATTGCAACTTAAAACAACAAGAAAAATCACACAGAGCCAAACAATTTCCAACAGTGAACACAAGAACACCCATATTCCGCAATTAATCATACAAGTGAGGCAAAAGCAATCAATCCCGATTTTCCAGCTAGCACACAACATCAATAGAGAAGCGAACAAGGGGAAACTTGCTTTCAGGTCTTTTGGTGAAGAATAGATGAGGAAAAATGAAGGTTGAAGGCCAATATGGTGACGATCATCGAAAGTTACTGATTGGGCTTCCTCTGTAACTTGGTGTTTTTGGTTGGGTTATTAATCTGGATAAAGAAAAGGCAGAATTTTAAACCTGAAGAGAGAGAAACAAGAAGAAAAAAAATGAGAGAAGGTGAAAATTTTGAGGTGTTATAAAAATGACAAACGCTGCCATTTTGATCAATCAAGGCTACAGAAAATTGGCACTACAATGAAAAAAAGGGATCCGCATGAAAGCCATACCCGACCCATTTGACCCGACGTTCATTTGATAAATTTTTATTTTATGACTTTTTTTTTTCATTTATACTCTAAGTTTTTTATTTTATTTTTATTTTCAATTTTTTTACTCATTGTATTATGTTATTGAATAATTTATTACTTACTAAATATTTTGTAATAAATAAATAAATATAAAATATAAAAAATATAATTCTAAAAAGAAAAAAAAATCTTTCAATAAAAAATAAAAAAATATATTTTCAAATAAATAAAATTAATTTTTATCCTTTAAACTATTGAAGGATTGATTCAAAGTAAGTCCCACCAAACTATTGAAAGATTTACGTTTTTTGAATAAAATACTTTAATGAATCCGAGGATAGAGCATCTTCAAAATATGACACTAGTCTCTATGAATACTCTTGAGATGAGAAAATTATCTTAAATTACCTCCAAACTATTGGGATAATTTTGAGATTAATTTTTAATATTAAATTATTTGGTAAATCATAAAAATGATCAATGCTTGGATAATTTGAAATCAAATAGGTACTATCTTTTAGATGAGTGTTGTGGGATTGCTATAACCTTTCCCATGCATAACCAACTTCTAAACCTAACATCTATTTTCGCAGATCAAAATATATTTCAGGTGGCCAATCACACCTAAATAAAAAAGATTGGTGGTGATTTTTTTTCATCCATGTCTAGCGTTAAGTCCATGGATCTATACGTTATGACAGTTTGACAGCTCACTGAGGGCCTTAAAAGTCAAGCCAGTAAATGATTTCTTATTATCCAAGCTTTGCTTAATAAGTTTGAAATTATTTTATTCCTTTTTATTGGGTATATCTGTTTTATTATTTATTTTCCTTTTTATTGTGTATACCTGCTTATTTTTCATTGCTTATATTTGCCTAATTATCTATTTATTATATATATCTGTCATTTATTTACATGTTCATAACATAAGCCCTCCACCCGGGCACTACCCTTAAGAGAGAGTGAAGTACCTATATCCTCATAAGATTTCATGTCTCCGCATAGGTATGCGAAAATACTCCCACTCAGATTGAACCATTTTCACTTGAAACCTATGATGGGTGATGATTGAGGTGCCTTACTAATCTGTGATGGACAATGATGTAAAGAATAATTTAGAAACCTTTTAGAATTAACCCAAACCGCATATAGTTAACTTTAAGAGCCCAACCATACATAGATCGATGTCTTTCCACTCTTTATAGTTAACCCAAATCTAGGGTCATTTTACTTGCTTTGTAGTGTTTATTGTTTATTTTTTTTTATTTGAAATGACTAACCGATTCTCTTGTCTTCTTTTATTTCTTTTCTTTTTATGCATATCCATAAACATACATGCAAATTACATATTTTGCTTAGTAACCCTTTTTTATGTATGCATTCATTCATGCATCATTGCATTTATTCTCATGCATAATTTAATAAATCCATAAACATTATTCTAAATTTGCACCACAATTGTGGGAAATCAAAGTTCAAAGATAGATCAATAGCAGTATTACACTCGAGCTAGAGTCAAAAAAATAAAGCAAGACAATATAGATCGGCTTGAAAGAATAGAAAGGGCTTAGGAAATACTTGAATGAAAATTGAGCAAAATTTTGGAGGCTTTAGAAAAAGGAAATAGAGAAAAGGTAACAGAAAAAGACATTTCACTAGAAGCTACTGAATGAACATATCTTTAAGGTTTCGCTCTACTTCAGACTCAAACCACTTCAAGCTTTCATCAACAACAGACCACGTTCACAAATTTCATTCAAGGGAATGTTCAGAGCTATACCAATCCTGTCTTCATTGAAAAGACAAATGAGCTAATCCAAAATCCCAAAATGGATGAAACTAAAGAGAAAGAAAAGCTACAAATAGTTGTACCCCTAAAAGACTCTAAGAATGAGCAAGCCATGAGCATGATTAAGGAAAGACTGCGGGCTATATAGGGCATTAATTTCTATGGATCCATAGATGCTGCCAACCTTTGTTTAGTTCCAAATGTTGTGATTCTTCCAAAATTCAAGATACCAAAGTTTGAGAAGTATGACGGTACCAAGTGCCCCATTACACATATCACAATGTACTATCGTAAGATGGCAACACATTTAACAATGAAAAATTATTAATTCATGTATTCTAGGATAACTTAATCGGGTCTGCTACAAGGGGCTATATCCAATTGGATAGAACTCACATTAAGTCATGGAAGGATTTAACTCGATCCTCCATCAGTCAATACCGCCATATCATAGACATGGCTCTTGATCGCCTTCCATTACAAAGTATAAAGAAAAAAACATTTGAGTATTTTAAAGAATATGCTCAAAGGTGGCGAGATGTTGCTACTCAGGTCCAGCCTCTCCTAATAGAGAAAGAAACAACAGTGCTATTTGTAAACACTTTCAAGTCGCCATACAATGAGAAAATAATAGGGAATGTGACTAAAAAATTTATCGATATGGTGATTTCAAGAGAGATTATTGAAAATGCCATCAAGAGTGGCAAGCTTGAAGAGGAAAAGACTGACAGCGCCAAAAAGGGTAAATGCCTAAGGAAGAAGAAAATAAAGCCCAAGCGGTGAGTTTAAGGGGTAGCAATATAGAAGTTATGCCCCATATCCACTATATGTTCATCATGTTCCTTACCAGCCTTATATCCCAACCATGAATGACATTACTCTAAGTCTTCATCAACCAGCTTTTCAAGCACATACATATGGGCCTAATCCTGTAGCTACACCAGTTCCAAGGCCTAATAATCAAGCGAATGGTTCAAAAAGATCCAAGGGTAACCAAGAAAGAGCTTGTATTGATTCTATTCCTATAACCTATACTAAGCTATTTCTAGAATTGGTCAAGAATGACCTAGTATCCCTAATCTTTTTGGAACCATTGAAGCTATTCTATCTCAAATGGTACAATGTTAATGCCATATGTGACTATCATAATGGGAATATGGGTCACTCTATAGAAATTTATCCTATTTTCAAGCATAAAGTACAAAATTTAATTCGAGCAAGCTTGATGAGCTTCAATGAATAGGGAGAGCGAAATATCCATAAAAACTCTTTGCCCTATCATCCAGGGGCATGATTTTGGGAGGTTGATTAGAACTACCTATCATTTTGTATCTTTTGAGAATGTGGATCTTCTTTTATGTACTTGGATTTCATCTTATTTTTTATCATTTTAATAAAGTGACATGCTTGATGCATTTTCATGAAATTCTTTTTTTATGAATATCCATCATTTATTTTTACCATCCCATATCCTTCTTCTCTATCCATTTTTTTTTCAAATAATGAATGTTTAGATAGTCATGACGATAATTCATAATTTGGCTTTGAAAACACCATTCATGATATATTTTATTAATAAATTTGAAATTGTTGGGACTGCTAAATAGGAAGATAAATCTAGGGAAGAATTTGAAAAGTGATGCAACACATGATCTTTGCTCATTCATAAGTCTACTCTTAGTTAATAAAGATTCTCCTTAAGAGTATTTATATTTGAAATGAGAAATGGCCATCTTTCTTCTATCTTTCCAAAAAAATAAAAGAAGAAAAATCCCTTGCTACCCCATTTAAGCCGGTTGAAAATTTTTTTTGAAGAATCCTAACCAAGGATCACTCTCACACTGGGGGACAAAGTCAGAAAGTCTGTTTACCTTTAGTAATTTCAGGGGCAAAGCCTTTTTGTTAAAAAAAAAAAAATGATGGGGTAAGATGCTAATATGCTCCATCAATAAAAGGAAGAAAAAAAAATTATTGAGGCAAAATGCTAATATGCTCTATAAAAAAACAAAAAAACAAAAAAAAAAAAGAAAATTGATGGGGCAAAATGTCAAAATGCCCCACGTGAAGAAATGATCATTGGTTTGATTACCTTTCAAATACAATTTGGGTCTATTTTATCCTTTTCTTTGGCACCCTACCTTAGCCTACGTTACATCCCTTAAAAGTTTATTTTGATTAAATGTGAATACTTAATTTGAAGAATCATGAATTGAATAGGGACAGATTTGCCATTGGATTTTGTGAAGCTTTGATCAAAGTATCATTGATGAATAAAAAAGGAAAGAGTAATGAAAAAAAAAACAAAAAAAAAATAAAAAACAAATTAAAAAAAAAGAGATAAAAGAGGAAAAAGAAAGACTTAAATTGAAAACCCGAAATGGCAGTTTAAGTAAAGATGAAAACTTGAAAAATCAACTCATGTAAAGGTCCCCAAAAAAAATATGATGATTAGTTCAAGGTTGAAGATGTTAATGGAATGTGTTTTAAAGGATGATCATGAATTTGAGTTCCAAATTATCTGAGCAATCATTATTTTTAATGTTAATGTCCTATTTAAATAAATCACAACATTTTATCTTTGTTCACCTTTAAGTTGTTCATGACCTTACCTTATATTCTTTCAATAATAAAGATCCATTTTTCTACCCTTCACTAAATGAACATTATTTGAATGAACCAAGAAAATGCATCATGTCTGTCATTGATTTGAATGATGACAAATAAATGAATGATATTTTTCATAAAGAGTTTTCCATTCTTTTGAAAGAAATCCAAGATAAGATAAATAAAAAGAAGCATGAGAAAATGATTTAGAAAGGGGCAAACAAGGTGAGCCAATGATGAATTCAGTGATAGACAAGACTTGTGAGTTGTGACCAGATGAGAAGAATGACATGGATCAGTCGATAAAATCTGTTTTGAGATTATTAATACTGAGAAGATAAGAAGGATTGGTAGAATATTGAGAACTTTGCTACTATAATTAAAATTTCATGGCATTGATACATTGTGTTTACATTTACATCCTAGATATGACATGCATTTACATAACTGCATCATCACTCATCACTTATTTCTGATCTTCACTGAATCCAGATCTTTTTCAGACTCGTGACATCGTCTTAGTCATTCAGTCTTGGCTTAGGCTAGGTCATTTTCAGACTTGCGTCATAGTTCTAGTTATTCATCTTCGATCTGGACTCGGTCTTGGTCACTTTATCTTTTTGATTACTTTAATTCTATTATGAAACCTTTGTGAAATTTGGAGTCTTACGAATCTTTCTTTCTTGCAAACCTGAAAAACTCTTGTGAACCTTGCATTTTTGTGAATCTAGAACCTTTGCGAAACTTAAAGTCTTGCGAATCTTTCTTTCTTATAAACCTGAAAACCTTTGTGAACTTTGCACCTTTACAAAACTTGAAATCTTTCAAATCTTTTTTTCTTACGAATCTGAAAGTCTTTGTGATCTTTGCACCTTTGTGAAACTTGAAATCTTGCGAGTCTTTCTTTCTTGTGAATCTAAAAATCCCTACGAACTTGAAATCTTTGATAATCTAGAATCTTTGCAAAACTTGAAATCTTGCCAATTTGTCTTTCTTACGAATTTGAAAGTCTTTGTTAACCTTGAATCTTTATGAATCTAAAACCTTTGTAAATTTTAGAATCTTGTGAATCTTTCATTCTTGCTAATCTGAAAATCTTTACAAATCTTGAATCCTTACGATTTTGTTAAACTCGAAACATTGGGATCTTTTCAACTTTTATCCAAATTGCGAATTTTTGGATTTTTGGTGAAATTTCAAACTTCATTTTTGACTCACGATATTGTCCCGGTCACTTGATCTCGATTCGGGTCAAATCATCTTTAAACTCGCGACATCAGTCAAGTCATTGATTTACGACCTCGACTCAGTCTTAGTCACCTTTTGACTCACGGCATTGTCCTATTTATTTGATCTTGATTCGGGTTAGATCATCTTCAGACTTGCAACATCAGTCCAATCATTTATTTACTACCTCAATTCGATCTTGGTCATCTTTTGACTTGTGACAACGTCTCAGTCATTTGATCTCGACTCGGATCAAATCATCTTTAAACCTGCAACATTAGTTCGATCATTTTTTTCGACCTCTACTCAATCTTGGTCATTTTATTTTGACTTGCGGTATCGTCCTAATCATTTAATCTCCACTCAGGTCAGATCATTGTCAGATTCGTGACATCAATCCAGTCATTTATTTTCAACCTCGACTTGGTCCTGGTCGCTTTATTTTGACTCACAGTACCGTCTTAGTCATTTGATCTCAACTCAGGTCAGATCATCGTCAGATTCGTAACATCAATCCAATTATTTATTTTTGACCTCGACTCGATCCTGGTTGCTTTATTTTGACTCCTGACATCATCCCAATCATTGGATCTCGACTCAGGTCAGATCATTATCAGACTCCTGATATTAGTTCGATCATTTATTTTTGACCTCAACTCGGTCCTAATCGCTTTATTTTGACTCGCGACATTATCCCAATCATTTGATCTTGACTTAGGTTATATCATCGTCAGACTTGTGACATCAGTTCGATTATTCATTTTTTATCTCGACTTGATCCTGGTCGCTTTATTTTGACTCACGACATCAGTCCAGTAATTTATTCGATCTCAACTTTGGTCAGATCATCTTCAGACTCATGACATTAATCCAATCATTGATTTATGACCTCGACCCAATCTTGGTCACTTTTCGACTTGTGACATTAGTCCAATCATTGATTTATAATCTTGACTCAATCTTGGTCACTTTCTGACTCGTGACATCGTCTCAGTCATTTGATCTCTCAATTCGGGTTAGATCATCTTCAAACTCGCGACATCAGTCTAGTCATTTATTTATGACCTCAAATCAATTTTGATCTCCTTCAAACTTGTGACATTGTTCCAGTAATTTGATTTTAGCTTTGGTCAGATTATCTTCCAACTCATAATATTATCCCAATCATTCAACCTCAGCTCAAGTAAAATCATTTAACTTTCGACTAGAAGTTTATTTACTCGCTATTTGAATTAAGTAGAATGAATATAAAGATATGTAAAAAAAGATAACTGTAAATACTCATTTATGTTCGAGTTCTATTAGACCCATTGAGGTCAATGTCCAATTAAGTCCGTTTGTGTTTAGATCAAATTAGGCATTTCCATGTCTAAGTCCAATGGAATATTTTTTTATAATTTATTATTATTATTATTATTGAAAAAAAAAATCAAAAATCAAAATCAAAAGGGTTTAAAATAAGAAGAAAGAAAAGGGAAGGAAATTAGTGATTCAATCACAAATCCGTTGGAGCATGATTCTTGGTGATTCAGTTACAAATTTGTTTGGCATAATTCATGCAAAGAATCAAGGAGGAGGAGCCTGAAAAATCAATCCACATCCGAAAGCCAACACAGATAGCCTCATATACAACACCTAGAAACCTAAACCATGATTCCATCAGAAAAACAAGCAAAAGACCACTCTCCAACACCACCACAGCTCGTATCCTTCAAGGTGGTCCACTTACCATGGTTTCAAACGAGGAAATGTTGAAGCTTTAACAGAAGCTGGTTTTCACGATTTTGGAAATTGGGATCATTTCTCATTTAGTGATAATAGGAGGGATTCTCCTACACGACAATCAGCACTTACTCAATGGTAAATTAGAGCCATGCAAACTAAAGAAGCAATCATAAAGTAAAGAGGAAGTGATTCGACAGTAAGTGATAGATTGAAAGCAGCAACAAGTTTAGTATGTAGAAAGCAATTACAACTCAAAGCAATAAGGGAAATCACACAGAGCCAAACAATTTCCAGCAGTGAACACGAGAACACCCATATTCAGCAATTAATCATACAAGAGAGGCAAAAGTAATCAATCTCAAATTTTTAACTCGTACACAACATCAATAGAGAAGCGAACAAGGGAAAGCTTGCTTTCAAGTCTTTCGGTGAAGAATAGAGGAAGAAAAAAAGAAGGGCGAAGGCTAGTGTGGTGACGATCGTTGAAAGTTACGGATTGGGCTTCCTCTGTAACTTGGTGTTTTTAGCTGGGTTGTTCATCTGGATAGAGAGAAAGCAGAATTTTAAACCTAAAGAGAGAGAAACAAAAAGAAAAAAAATGAAAAAAAGTGAAAATTTTGAGGTGTTATAAAAATGACAAACGCTGCCATTTTGATGAATCAAGGCTACTGAAAATTAACTCTACTGTGAAAAAAATGGGATCCGCATGAAAGCCATACTCGACCCGTTTGACTCGACGTTC
The DNA here is from genome assembly GCF_047325235.1 of Durio zibethinus. Taxonomy (NCBI): domain Eukaryota; kingdom Viridiplantae; phylum Streptophyta; class Magnoliopsida; order Malvales; family Malvaceae; genus Durio; species Durio zibethinus. Next base: position 10,140,794 of record NC_143188.1, on the reverse strand, counting down.
AATTTGGTAAATTTTTATTTCATGACTCTTTTTTTTTTCATTTATATTCTAAGTTTTTTATTTTATTTTTATTTTGAGTTTTTTTACTCATTGTATTATATTATCGAACAATTTATTACTTACTAAATATTTTGTAAAAAAAATAAATAAAAATATAAAAAATATAATTCTAAAAAGCAAAAAAATCTTTCAATAAAAAAATAAAAATATATTTTTTCAAATAAACAAAAATAATTTTTATCCTCTAAACTATTAGAAGATTGCTTCAAAATAAGTCCCAACAAACTATTGGGAGATTTACTTTTTCTAAATAAAATACTTTAATGAATCCGACAACGAAACCTCTTCAGAATGAGACATTATTCTCTATGAATACTCTTGAGGTGAGAAAATTATCTTAAATTACTACCAAACTATTGAGACAATTTTGAGATTAATTTTCAATATTAAATTATTTGGTAAATCATAAAATGATCAAGGCTTGAATAGTTTGAAATAAAATCAGTACCATCATTTAGATAGACGTTGTGAGGGTGCTACAATCTTCTTCATACGTAATTGATTTCTGAACCTAACATCTATTTTCGTAGACCAAAATATGTTTCAGGTGACCAATCACACATAAACAAAAAATATTGGTGGTGACTCTTTTTCATCTATGTCTAGCAATAGGTCCATGGATTTATACGTTATAATAAGGTCATAAAACGAAATCAAATGTCACAAAATTATAAATATATTTAGTCTCTTATAACATACTATGATCACACTTAACCACTGTGGCATAGGTCAAAATCAAAATTTTTCCTTTAGTGCAATGGGATATAAATATATTAGAAGCAACTAGATTATTGCACTGATAATCAAAATTAACTCATTAGTGCAATAGAACAGAACAAAAATCACAATAACCCTTTAGTGCAATAGGACAAAAGTATATCATCGATGACATAATGAATAAAAACTATTATTCTCAATCAATGGCATGATTCGAAATCGGTAATGATATCACAAAGTACATGTTGACATGGCCAATAATTAACCCCCACCGGTAGGATCGGAATATAGTCATACAGGAGATAAAAATCACAATATATTTTCAAATTACCCAACATATACAAATTCAATATTTATAAATTTTCTCAAAATATAATCCATACAAACTAAATTTCATAATCATTCTAAAGCGAAATTTCATATTCTGACAAACGATGGATATATAAATATATTATTATGAAATTATATTCAGAAATAAAATAATATCAAATCATATTCGAAACTCATAACAAAGAAATCATATATACATTTTGCATGTTCAACCCAATTTACAAAACAAATTGAAAAAATAATATATATTATATTTTTCAACTCTAAATATATTGAGGCTGATTTTTAGGGACATAAAAACTAAAGGAATATCAAGTAATTTACCTGATGCGCTATATTGAAACTTAAGCAGCGAATTACTTAATTCTTTTAATATCCTAATAATTCAAGAAATATTCAAAAATTAAAATTTAACCTAAAAACATAAATTTAACGAGGCAAACCTTCTACGAGTCATCCTAAGTAAATTAGGTTATGTGGTAACCTTTTCGATAATTTGAAACTATTTGAAAATATTTTTTTTAGTGTATAAAATAAATTTTCTTTTAATACAGCAAAATGCCTAGAAGTGAATATAAATATGAAATTAAGGATTAAAACATAAAAAATTAGTAGCAATAAATCTGAATATAATTTAATAGTCATTTAATAATACTAATTGTATGAAATTAACACAATAAACATATATTAAAATAAATAAAAATTCATTAAAAAGCAATATAACTAAAATTCAAGTAATTTATAACTAAATATATCAAATATTGGTTGAAAATAATTTTTAAAATAATTAAAAATAAAGTTTTCTAAGTTCTGAAATTTTTGCATTTCATGTTCATTTGATTTATTTTTAGCCACAAAATCTCTAATATCCCATAGTTCCTAGTGATAAAAGAAAAGTAGTAATTTAAAGTAAGAATGTAAAACTATAACTTAAGATTTCGTTTTGGCAAAAATAATTTCCAAAAGCTTAAGTTTTAAAGATCAAAACTTTACAAATTTTCACAAACAACCTAGATTTTTTTGGGTTTCAAATTTATGAAAACTACTATAGGACTTCAATTTTTTTAGTTTATAAATCATCTGAACAAATCAATTATACCATTAAAAATTTCACATTTCATATTATCAAAAGCACCTAAAATTTGATCAAATTGGTTACTGAAATAGGAAGTTTCCGTCGCTTAAAGTTGGGCATTTATAATTATCAAAAACTCAAAAAATAAAACTTTAAACATTCAATTTTTTTAATTTATTTAACCAAATGAAGTACCATACATACCATTAAAAAGGTTTTGAAAAGATCTTTCCATTGATACCCACAATTTCATTGGATTATCACCAAAAAATCGTCAAAATATTTTTGAAGTTGAAAATATATAAAAATTTATGTGAGGTTTTAGAAATTTATATAAAACATAAAAATTTTAAGAGTTATATATAAAATCTTGTTTTAATCAATGATTTTTAAGATTGATTTGCCTTACCTCTTCCTCTTTGTTTTCTTCTCCAGCGTTTTTTAAAGTTTTTTTTTGTTAGAAAAAACTATCAACAAAAATTATCAATAAATTTTCTTTTTATCTTTTATCTTTTAATTTTTTTATTTTCACTAATAATATTTATGAGTTAAGTTACTTATTAAGTTATAATAACTTGAGTTTGGGTATTACAATACTTTTTAAATACAATATTAAATACATAACACAAAAAACCAATAAAAAAAAGGATAACTGATTTTTTCAAAAATCACGTTGTTAATAACTACGAACAAATAAAATTTGATTTTTTAAATGAAAATTTAATGATAATCTTTCATGATAAGAATGAAAAATCTATATATAAATTATAAAAAATATTTTTTAATAATACATCCAATATAATGGAGCACAGCTATGGGACATTACTTATGTCCTCGTATAGAAACTATTGTCCCTCCTCGTCAAGACTGATTTTAATTGTACCAATAAGTAATGAGGTTGATGGTACCGCATCCTTCGCACCTTTCACATTTGCTCGAGGGACCCATGCTTGAAACAATTATTAAATATCGATGTTTACGTTTTTCATGGCTCCGAAAGCCAACCACAGAGGGACCCTGTTAACAATGCTGTACGTTTTGATTTTTACAAGATGGATAAGGTCTTGTGGGATTTGACCTAATTGGTATCAAATTTAAGACCATTGAGAAAAAAACAATAAAAAAATTTAATGACAATCTTTTATGATAAGAATGAAAAATTTATATATAAATTATAAAAAATATTTTTTTAATAATATATCAAATATTATGGGGCACAGCTATGGGACATTACTTATGTCCTCGTAAAAAATTATTGTCCCTCCTTGTCAAGACTGATTTTAATTGTACCAATAACTAACGAGGTTGATAGTTCCGCATCCTTCGCATCGTTCGCACCTTTCACATATGCTCGAGGGACCCATGCTTGAAATAAATATCGATGTTTGCGTTTTTCATGGCTCCGAAAGCCAACCACAGAGGGACCCTGTTAACAACACTGTACGTTTTGATTTTTACAAGATGGCCAAGATCCTGTGGGATTTGACCTGACTATTATCAGGTCTAAGATCATTGAGGTGAAAGGCAAGCAGAAAAATTTAATGGCAATCTTTCATGATAAGAATGAAAAATCTATATATAAATTATAAAAAATATATTTTTGATAATACATCAAATATAATGTATGGGGCACAGCTACGGGACATTACTTATGTCCTCGTATAGAAATTATTGTCCCTCCTCGTCAAGACTGATTTTAATTGTACCAATAAGTAATGAGGTTGATCGTACCGCATCCTTTGCACCTTTCACATTTGCTCGAGGGACCCACGCTTGAAACAATTATTAAATATAGATGTTTGCGTTTTTCATCGCTCCAAAAGTCAACCACAGAGGGACCCTGTTAACAACACTGTACGTTTTGATTTTTACAAGATGGGCAGGGTCCTGTGGGATTTGACCAGACTGTTATCAAGTCTAAGATCATTGAGGTAAAAGGCAACCAGAGACACTTGATTTTTGCTTGGTGTGCCAACTATAGTCCTAGCAACCAATTCTACTCTCCGTATATTTTTTTTATACACAGTCTAAGAATAAGAAAAAATTATAAATATTAAGATTTTATTCTTAAATTTATTAATATCATTTTTTTAAATTATTGTAACAAATAAAATAACTGAACTTAATTTCAGAATTTTTTTTTTTAATAATCACAAGCAATTTTCATTAGGTTTTCCCACTTCTTGGTATCTTCATTCTATGTATTATCAAGTATACGAAGATAATTATCCCCTCCCACTTCTAGTGTTTTTCCAAGTATCCTATATTTATCTTTAATTGCAAATGAGTTTAATTTGTGCAAGATATTCTAGCATCTCTAGTAAAATCCTTTCAACATTGAAATTGTCAAATACACAAACCCATAGTATTCTATTGAAATGTTTTTGTATTTGCTCACGTTTGCAAACTACTTTTGCTAATGTTGTTTTTCCAGGACCTGTATCCCCACTATAGATAAAACCATTAGGGCTTGTGGGCAAGTTGAGCTAGGGTCTATTTTAGATGATTGTAAAATTAAAAATAGTATTTGAGTTGAAATTAATTATTATATTAATAAAATTAAAATTAATGATAAAATATGTATTTAGATGTAAAAGTTGATAGTGATATGTATTATAATGAGATAATAAAAAAAATCATTAAAAATATTATATTAAAAATTATATATATAATAATAAATTTAAATTATTTCACATTTATAAAATTAATAAATAATTATTAAGTTATCTTACTATCAAATAATAATTTTGATACTAAATAATTAATAATAACAATATATTAAATAATTTTTTATTATTATTGAATTAACAAAATTATTTTATATTTTTAAATAAAAAATCAAAATAAAAAAAGAAAAAGCGAAAAACTATATTTTTTATTTATAATATAAATTAAGAGATAAAAAAAAAAGCTACGGGCCAGTTGGCCACTAAAGCAAAACATACCGAAGCTCAACAGGCGCAATTTCTACTGGCCGTTTGCATCCAAATGGATGCTAAGTGCCGATTGGCACAAAAATTCTTGGACAATCTCACCTCCATTGGAGGTCCAATTGAATCCAAAGGGAGCCTAAATCAACAAGTCAACTGCTTTTGAAATAACTTGTGATGAATCTCCAAGAAAAGAGTGGGTCACTTGGTTTCCTCCTGGCAGAAGTAGAACAATCATATCAGTAACTTTCCTCTGGAGTCCAAACAGATTGGCTTGGTTGTTAATATTGCTGAGGGATATATTAATCTTTCTAATTTCTTTTAGCCATCACGAGACGGAATGCTATAGAATTGAAAGAAGAAAAGAAGTAGCTGACCTTTTTCTTCGTTTGTTTCTGAATTTCCACCTTCCTTAATTTGGAGAACATGTTAAGCAAACTCGTCCAGTACATGATCAACCTCATAAGTAACATCTCTAAGCTTCTCAAGCCAAAGTTTCACAACCCTGTCTTCTTCTTGCCTGTTGTCCGCATTTTGGAGCGCAGCTTTGATGATGGTGAGTGAGTCATGAAGCATATATGATTATGAATGTAATTGGAAAGGTTAATATCAAGGGAAAGACGAGTGGAAAGTATATCTGGGCGCTCACAATATAATTGATGTACTAAAATATTTTATTTCCTTGGTAAAGAATACGAGAGATTAACGTCGATATCTCCATTTGAACAAAATGAGGGAGAATATTGTCTTATTTCAAACTCAAATTTGTTCAAAAATTGAGCCAAAATAGGTTATTTTGAACTTTTATCTTCTTAATTTCTGCATTCTGGCCCTTGGTTCTCCTTGCATCCAGCCGCATAGCCACCTTGCGTCGAGTATATAATATATATAAAAATTAGTTTTTTCTTTTTTCTATTTTAATACCACAAAAATTTGTTAAAATTTATTAAAAAGTTAAAAAGTAAATTTCATCTTCATTTTTACATTCTATTTAACATGGGGATTTTAATAATTTTCTTTCAGTATGAATATCAGTTTAACTCGTTATTTAAAAAAAAAAAAAATCATGTATTTCTATTGATAATTTATTAATCATATTTTTAGTCTTATTTTTAATTTTGATTTGCTACTTGTTTCTTATTGAATTCTCTTTTTTTTTCACATTGTTGCCTATCACACTTATCAATTATAATTTTTCCCGTAAATTATCTCCATAATAATACATATTATATATGAATTTGATCCAATTTATAATTGATTGATTAGTTGTACTTAATTCATAAGTAATTAGTTATTCAATATATGTACAAATATAATCTCATTATAAAGAACAAGAAAAAATCAATTTCATCTATTTATTTGGATTATTTTCTATTCGCATTTCTACTTATTTATCGTGAAATTTTCAGTGTCTATTCCAGTAGAACCTCCATCAAACATATATGGAAGTCAATAGCAGGAGTTGAAAAATTTACAGGGAAATTAAGCCTGATGCATTCATTAAGATCAAAGTCTAGAAATGAATTAACCACTTAATTGAAGGAAAAGGAAAGGTAAGGATTTTTTATTTCCACCTTCGGATCAACAGAGTGAAGAGTAAAGACGGTTAATAATACAGGCCTGATCAAAAGTCAAGACAACAAACGATTGAGCATGACCGCAACAGAAACAACCATGCATCCCGTCTTGACTCTGAGATTGTGTTGTTGGCTTTGGGGTGTGTGTGTGTGCTTGTGGATATTAGCAATGCTTGCTCACAATGTCTTTGTGTTTATTAATTCATATTGAAACAAATTTTTATTTTAATGACACTTAGTGCCAGTCAATAATCAACTGATGTTTTAGTAACATGGGTTTTGGAACAGGGATTTGAGCACCCTCAAGTCTCCCAAAATTATCAATTTTCTTTCTCTTTTTACACCAACTAGTGTATTGCATTTTAGACTTAAAAGTCCCGATTGAAATGATGTCCCAATTGAAAATCCTTACCCAAATGGACCTTAAAGCTTTAAGGCTTTTTGAATTTAGTAAAAAGAATGAACATATATAAACCAATATGAATTTGAATTTTGGCTAACTTCTACAAGTTCTCAATTCCCAGCTTATCGGTGCTGAGTTAGCTTTTCTTCACGAGTCACCATTTCTTGTCCTTATTTAAAATGTATCTTTGTGGTAAGCTCGTGTATTTTAGTATAAAAAGCTTTAACATTTGTGCTAATATTTTTCAGACAAGTGAACTTCAATCTCACACTTTATCCATGCTTGTAAATGACTCTCCGGGAGTTCTAAACATTGTTACAGGGGTTTTTGCTCGAAGAGGCTATAATATTCAGGTGAGTTTACTATAATTATCTCTTATCCCTCTCATCCTGTTCTCTTTCTGGGGTTTCTCATAAGCTGAATCGTCTTAAATATCATCAGAGTTTGGCTGTTGGACATGCAGAAACTGAGGGACTCTCCCACATTACAACTGTTGTCCCGGGTACAGATGAATCAAATATCAAGTTGGTGCAGCAACTCCATAAGCTAGTGGATCTGCATGAGGTGAGATTATTTTGAAGGGTGCATTTTGTATAACTTTCTGCTGGAATTACTTATATATAGTTATATATAATTGTGAATTTTAAAATTATTAAAAATAAACGATATAAATACCTTTATAAATTTTAAAAAATAACAATTTTACCTTTAAATTTTTAATATTTTTTTTATTTATGTATTAATAATTATTTTTCATTAAATATATAGCGTTTATTAGTTAATTATTTAAATTAATCCAAAAGTGTTAAAAATGAATTGCATAAATATTCTTATAAATTTTAAAAGATAACAAATTTACTTTTAAATTTCTAGCATTTATTTATTTATTTAACAAATATTATTTATCATTAAACATATAACTTTTTATTCGTTAGTTATTTAAATTTAAATCAATTAAAAATTTATAAATAGAATTTATATCAAATTAAACTACATTAAAAATTTATTTGTGAGAAATGGTGGATGTGTTGTAGAAAATTAACCAAAATTTACTCTTATCATTTTTTTTTTGTAGGATCTTTTTTGTTCAATTTTATAAGTAATAATTCAATTAAATTAATATAAAACACATTTTTCATCCGATGGGTTATGTGATATTATGAGTCTGTGATTATTGAACAAAACATAAATAAAATCTTTTCTTTGTTGCTCAATTAGTTATTATTTTAGTCTAAATTATTATGTCATAATGTTTATGTCCTAAAAACATTTAATTTTATCTTAAGTAAAACATATAATTTTTCTTTTTCAAAATATAACCTAATTTACTTTTTATCTTCTTTAATAGTACATATCATGAGTCTTTAAATATATTTGTATTTTTTATTTATTTAATTTAAATCAATTAAAATTAAAGTTCATACAAAATTATTAATTAAATTATCAAAAAGTTATTGAGAAAAAGTAATACACACTACAAAATATTTTTCATATACTAATGCTTGATTATATTAACGATCAAATTCTCTTAGTAAAAGAGATTTTTACTGATAGATTTTTAATACTGTCAGAATATACCATACTTATACTAATACTTTATTTAACCATCGATATAAATGAACTTTTTCTGACGGTATATAACTATCTGTTAATATAAATATGTTATAAATTGACGATTATTAATGTAACCATCAGTATAGGCTCAAAATAAAAAAACTATTGGCTTACAAAAAAATTAAATGGGATTATTGAAGGGTTTTTGGCCAAAATTACCTTCAATAATCCATTAAAAAAAATTTGGAGAGAGATTATTAAAGGCGTTTTGAGCCAAAAATACCTTCAATAATCTATACAAAAAAAAATTTATATAGATTATTTACTGACGGTTAAATTCTGTTAGTAAAAGAGACTTTTACTAATAGTTTTTAATATCGTCAGAATATATCATACTTATATCAACACTTTATTTAACCGTCAGTATAAATAAATTTTTTTTAACGGTATATGACTATCCGCTAGTATAAATATATTATATACTGACGATTATTAACGTAACCATTAGTATAGGCTCAAAACAAAAAATTATTGGCTTACAAAAAATTGAATGGGATTATTGAAGGTGTTTTTGGCCAAAAACGCCTTTAATAATCTATTCAAAAAATTTTGTTGAGAGAATTATTGAAGGTATTTTTATCTCATAAAAATTTATTGAAGGGATTATTGAAGGGGTTTTTGGCCGAAAATGCCTTCAACAATCCCCTCAATAAAATTTTTTGTTTGGAATATTAAAGGTATTTTTGGATAAAAACACCTTTAATAATCCTTTTTTAATTTTTTCAAGGGATAATTGAAAGTGTTTTTGGTAGAAAAATCTCTTTAATAATCTGTTCTAAATTTTTATGATGGGATTATTGAAGGCATTTTTGGTCAAAAAATGCCTTTAATTATCCCTTTTAAATTTTTTTTAGAGGATTATTAGAGGTATTTTTGATCAAAAATACTTTCAATAGTCTCTCATAAAAATTTATTGATGGGACTATTTAAGGTATTTTTAGCCAGAAATACCTTAAATAGCCCTATTAAATTTTTTATAAATGATTATTCAAGGTATTTTTGACAAAAAACACCTTGAATAATAATAAAAAAAATGGCTGGCTTATGAATTTAAATCATTTTCTTTACCTCCATCTCCCACCAACTCTGTATACTTAATCTCCACCTTTCATCAACTCTTTCCACCTCTCACGGACTCTACAAACTTAAACCCATCAGTGCCTATTTTGTTTTAAATCTGAATCAAAATTGAAGCATCAAGACTTTCATCATTTTTCAAAGGTATTTTTCATCTTTTGCATTTCAATTTGGTGTCATCAAGCATGCCTATTTTTTTTTTTTGTATTTTTAGCTGTATTGGATGAATCTAGGCTCAGTATATGTGACTTTAATAAGTAGAAAAAGGCCTGAAAATGTTATTAGCGGCACTATTTTGGTTAATGGAATAGCTTCAATAAGAAAAATAGATGAAAAACTTCATCTGTTCTACTGTGGATTAGTGGCCTCTTGATAAATGTAACTATAGAACATTTTGCTAGGGAAGAGCTTCTTTTCTTCATCTAGTGAGTAGCTTATCCTTAGGCCTCTCAAATAAAAACATCACAGAAAAAAATCATTCTTTATGAAATTTTAATGCCTGTTTCACTTTTACAGAAATTTTTTAAATAACAATTTGGCTGATCAGGAAATGAATTATATAGCTCTAGCATTGGAACAAGGGTTTTAGCAGATTAATATTTATCTGATGTGAACAATTTTCAAAATATTATTCAGAATATATATAGAGGATTTGAGGTTTAGCCATTAGTAATAACACTAGAAGGATTCTTTGATCCAAACTTTGAGCACCATGCTTGTGGACATTCAATCATAGGTATTAATGTCCTTTTTTTTTGGATTTGGTACAATAATGTTAGTTCTTGACTTATTTTAAATTTGTGCATTATAAAATAATTTGGCTGTTGTTTTATTTCAAATGTTATTAAATATTTTTACTTTTTTGTGTATTTTTACTTTATATGAAACTATATCATATTATGATTATAAATAAATTAATATTATTAATTGAAAATATAATTCAAAAAAAAGTTTTTACTGACACTTTAAAATTTATATCAACGCCTTAAATCATACGAGTCTATATTGATGAGCATTAACTGTCGGTATATGCAAGAAAAGTTAAAACATACAACTTTTATATTGACGGGTGTTAACTGTCGATAAAAGGTATAACAGTAGAATATACAACAGATGCTATACCAACAGATATACATTTACTAATAGTCATGAATTGTATATATATCTCTGTATGCTATTTCAGCATTTTAAAAACCATCAGTATAGGTATATACCGACAAAGGTTATACTGACGATTAAAAATTCATTGGAATACATATTTTGACTATTGATATAGGGTTTATAATACTATACTGATGGATTTTAGGGTTTTACTGATATTTTTTTGAGCGTCACTATATGTTAGATTTCTTGGAATGACATGTATTGTGGTAAGTTTGTATGTTTGATTTTTTTTATTTTTTTATGATAAATATAAATTTATATGTTTAATGATTGCAATGGTTGGTTTATTTTACTATAATAATTCTAATCACTCTATGCAATCATGTCTTAACGTTACAATGCCTACATGAATCTTTGCTTTATGAACATAATCTCCCGTATATGTGAATTGTTACTAAACTCATATTTTATTTTGTCTTCTATAGATTTGATTCTATATTACATTCAAGTTAATTTTGGTTAATCCTTATTTTTTTTATTTTTAATTTCAAATATTTTGTACTTAAGATATTTTTATGAAAACTATAATAATATTGTTAAAAAACATTAATCTTGAAGAAGATAAATTATTTGATATAATGTTAATTGAGTTTTTTTAATTCCACAAGTGAGTTAAAAAATTAACACATCACTCACTTATTTTTTCAATTAAGTTTTTTTTTTTTTAATATCACTCACTTATTTTTTCAATTTACTTTTTTTAATATAGTCTGAAGCTTAAAAGGTATGTGTGTTAAATTATCAATTTCAATCGTGAAATTTAAAAACTCTACTATCAATATATTTTATAATTTTTCCTTGAATAATATAATATATATATATATATTGTAGATTTTGGCCAATTGTTTTGTTTGGTAATGGATAAATAGCCTATGAGCAAGAAATGTAAATGCTGGTAGGCTCCAATTTTCGTTCTCCTTAGTTACAAATTGTGCATCAATATAGAGAAACTGTTTTTAAGGATCATAGATGGATACAATGGAGGTAGTGTCGTAACGATTTGGGACCACCTGACGTAAAAGATTTTAAAATCAAGAAAAATAAAAGAGGAGTCGCCACCAATCTTTTTTAGGGTGTGATTGGCCACCCAAGAGTTTATCCTTCTAACAAAACTATAAAAGTGGGTTTAAAGTTTCTTAAAATGATAAGTTTTGGTATACGAAAAATCAGATTAGGCTTGAAAGTCGGTTACGCGTGGGGAAGGATTAGCATCCCCACAATGCCCATAAATTGGTACAATTTAATTATGCACTATTTTCGATGTTGGATAAAAATGGTTTCAATTTGAAATTTAACACTAATTCCCTTTACTTAAAAAAATAAATTTTGGTTAAAATTCTTTTTTTAGGAATATTGAAGAAATCTTTAAGTTAAAGAATTATCTTAAAATTTTCCAATATCTAGGCAGAATTTAAAATAACTCTTCTCGCTTAAGATTTAACATGATATTCCTTAAAATAAAAAAATAACATTCTTTATGAAAAATAATTGTTGGTGACTCTCCAACATCTAGGCACAATACCAAGAATTATTTCCTTCGAAATATTATTTTTGTTTTTTTTATACATCTATTTTTGTTTTGTGAAACATTTTATATGAGAAAGTAAATAATGGTATTATTAGATAATAAATAAAGATCAAAGATAAAGGAATGCGAAATGAGTGTCAACAATAATATAATGATGTATATATATGCCAATGGATGTTATGCAAGATGAAATGTAATTTTAAAAAAATAGATTCTTAAATATAATGAGACCACTTTGACTCTCAAACATCTAGGCAAAATTTAGGTACAACTGTTTATATTTAAGATCTTAATTTACTATTATTCTCATTTATTTATCGGTCATTAACCCCATTGTTAAAGCAAATTATGGACTCATGAGAAAAACTTAATGGAATAAGATTTCTTTAAATACATCATCATCTAGGAGGCATTTGAGAATAAATTACTCCACTTAAGATTTTCGCATATATCCTTTTCGAAAAGATTTTGAGTATAGTTTTAGATCGAGGTTTTAAGATTTAGTGAGTTTCGGACAATGATTCGGGATTTCGTACCAAATTTGAGATTTTTAGAATTTTAAATTTTAGGGTATCAGTTTTGGGGTTTTAGTTTTAGGGTTTTGAAGGTTTAGGGTTTCAATTTCGAGGTTTAGAGGTTTTAGAATTTTTTAGGGTTTAGAGGGTTTAGGGTTTTGATTTTAGGGTTTAAGGGGTTTAGAGTTTCGATTTTACGGTTTGAGGCTTTAAGGTTCTGATTTTAGGGTTTAAGGTTGGTGATTTCGATTTTAGGGTTTAAAGATTTTATTATTTATTATTTATTATTATTTAATATCTTTAATTTTATTTTATTTATTAAAAAAATATGAACATCTCTAAAAATCCTCAACATTTAGACGAACTTTCGGAACAAGTTCAATTTTTATGACTTTTGAAAATTAATTAAAAATTCTTATACTTTATACATATATTTTAATAAAAATTTATTATTATTAGTAGTAGTTTTTGTTATTAATCTTATTATTATCATTATACTTTTTAATATAATTATCCAACATTTAAGCGGAATTATATTTTAGAGTTTGAGGTTTTTATTTCCTCCAACATTTAGGCAGGGAAAATAACAAATATATTACCCTATTCTACTTTTTATTAGATTATTATTAAATCTTTTTAAGCATTTTTATTTTTTGTTATTTATTGTTCAAAAGTTTGAATTCATTGTTTTATTTTTATTATTACTATTATAAAAAAACAAAATGTATTTTAACACATTGAAACATTTTATCATGTATAAACATTAATAGCAAAATTTAAAAATAATAGAAATAATATATAAAAAAAATTCAAAAAATTTTTTTTCTTTACCTGACCGATCAGTCAACGGCGGTTCGGTTAGACCGAAAAAGGGTCGGTTTACCGTATGGTTCGATTGAGCCGGCTAAGGAGCAGTTCAGTCTAGTCTGATTGAACCAATTCAAAGATGTTGGAAGAGTCGGGTCAGAGGGTCGGGTTGTGCGGATTTCGGATCGAGTACGATCCACTCGTAGATCCTTCTATGCTAAAACGACGTCGTTTTGGTTTGTTTATTTTTTTATATGAGCTTCAAAATTTTTTTTGCTCATTTCTTTTTCTGCTCTAAAAAAAAAAAGGTCCTCCTAACCTAAAATTCTCTCTAGCTTTCCCAGAGTCCGATGTCGGATCGTTGAGTCGGTCTTTGTTTGGGTCGCCATCTGGGGTCAGCGCCGGTGATCACTGGTAACTGGGAAATTTTAAAATTCATCGAAATATTCCTTTCGACCTCCTGATCTCAGATCCGCTATCCTTTTTAAAAGCCCTAATCGGTGTAGATTGAGGTTTGAAGTTTTCTGTGTTCTCTCTTTTTTTGGTTGAAGACTCAAACTGACACTTTTTTTTCTCTATTGCAGGAGAGCTTTGGCGTTGAGGTACCTCATTATGGGAAGGACTGTTTGTTTTTGCTTTTATTTCTATTTTTCTATTTGGGTGTTTGGGTATGGTTTTGAAGGTTTCTGAATGCAGGGAATTGGGGTTTCTGGGTAGAAGGGAACCGGGTCTCTGGGTATGTGTTTCTGCTTTTTTTTTTTTTGAATTTCGAGAGCTTGAAAGTGGAAAAGAATGGATGCTTTATAGGGTTGGGAATGGTGGTGGCAAGAAGTGATGATGGAGCTACAGCGCCTCAATGAGAGGATTGGGCAAGGGGGTGGCATGATGGCTAGAGTAGTGGTTTGATGGCTAGGTAAAGGCGTGGGTGGCTAAGCAAGGGCGTAGGCGGCCAGTGGTGCCGTGCACGGCACCCACTAGCACTAGCCCCTACTTTTTTTTTTTGTTTAGACTTTTTTGTTTGTCTTTTTTTTTCTTCTCTTCTCTCTTTTTTTAATTAATTTTTAGTTTTAATCAAACCAATATTATTACTATTATTAAAATTATTATTATTATTACTAAAAAAAAAATGTAGATCTGACAAAATTGGTGTCTACAGTTACTCCTCTTTGTACGTTATTGAGGATCAAGAATAGGGCAAAGACAAAGACTACGGTTTTGTCAAAAGCTAACTCAACAATTTTTAAAAATTTTTTGTTTTTGTTGTTTTTTTTTTTTTTAAATAGGATTGAACCACGAATTAAGTGGAAAAGAACAATTAAGATGATATCACAAAGTAAAAATGATGATAGAGATAAAATGATTAGGGTTAAAATGTGAGTTAGAAAATAATGACGACTAGGATCAAATAGCAAGTCAAAAAAATAAAAGGCAATTGGGATTAAACCGCAAGTTAGAAAAATAGAAATGACTCGAATTAAATCACGAGTTAAAGATTAAAGACGATCGAGATTGAATCGTAGGTCAGAAAAATAAAAGCTACTAGGATTAAACTGCAAGTTAGGAAACTATAAAAATGACTAAGATTAAACCATGAGTCAAAGATTAACGACGACTGAGACTGAATCGAAAGTCAGAACAATAAAAATAACTGAGATTAAATCGCAAGTCAAAAAATTACAGAAATGATCAAGATTAAATCACAAGTCAAAGATTAAGGATGACTGGGACTAAATCGTAAGTCAAAAAAATAAAAGTGATTGGATTAAACTGCGAGTCAAAAAACTATAGAAATGATTGGGATTAAACCATGAGTCAAAGATTAATGACGATTAGGACTGAACCATAAGTTAGAAAAATAAAAGCGACTGGGATTAATCGTAAGTCGGGAAACTATAGAAATGATCAGGATTAAACCACAGTCAAAGATTAATAATGATTGAGACTGAACCGTAAGTCAGAAAAATAAAAGCAACTGGGATTAAATCGCAAGTCGAAAAACTATAGAAATGATCGGGATTAAACCATGAGTCAAAGATTAACGACGACTGTGATTGAACCGCAAGTCCAAAAAATAAAAGTGACTGGGATTAAATCGTGAGTCGAAAAATTATAAAAATGATTGAGATTAAACCACTAGTCAAAGATTAATGACGACTAGGATTGAATCACGAGTCTGAAAAATAAAAGTGATTAGGATTAAACCACAAGTCAAGAAACTATAGAAATAACCGGGATTAAACCACGAGTCAAATATTAACGATGACTAGGACTGAATCGCGAGTCTGAAAAATAAAAGTGACTAGGATTAAACCACAAGTTAGAAAAATATAGAAATGACCGAGATTAAATCATGAGTCAAAGATTAACGATGACTAGGACTGAACCGCAAGCTTTAAAAATAAAAGTGATGGGATTAAACCGTGAGTCAGGAAACTATAGAAATGATCGCATTAAACCACTAGTCAAAGATTAACGATGACTAGGACTGAACAACAAGTCAGAAAAATAAAAGTGACTAGGATTAAATCGCAAGTCGAGAAACTATAAAAATGACCAGGATTAAATCACGAGTCAAAGATTAATGACGATTGAAACTGAATTTCAACTCAAAAAATTAAAAGTGACAGGGATTAAACTATAAGTCAGGAAACTATAAAAATGATCGGGACTAAACCACGAGTTAAAGATTAACGATGACTGAGACTGAACCGCAAGCCTAAAAACTAAAAGTGACTGAGATTAAGCTGCAAGTCAGAAAACTATAGAAATGGCCAAGATTAAACCATGAGTCAAAGATTAATGGCGACTGAGATTGAATCGCGAGTCCAAAAAATAAAAGTGACTGGGATTAAACCGTAAGTCAGGAAACTATAGAAATGATTGGGATTACACCACGAGTCAAAGATTAACGACGATTGGGACTGAACCGTGAGTCCGAAAAATAAAAATGACTGGGATTAAATCGTAAGTCAAAAAACTATAGAAATGATCGAGATTAAAATACGAGTCAAAGATTAACGATGACTGGGATTGAACCGCAAGTCCAAAAAATAAAAGTGATTGGGATTAAACTACGAGTCAGAAAAATAAAAATGAATAAGATAACACCATGAGTCGAAAAGTAAAAAAAATGATTGGGATAACATCGCGAGTTAAGAAATAAAGAAAATGATCGGGATAACACCATGAGTCGAGAAATAAAGAACGATCGGGACAACACCGTGAGTCAAAAAGTAAGAAAACAACTGGGACAACACCTAAAGTCGAAGAGTAAGTAAATGACTGGGATAACACCGTAAGTCAAAAAGTAAAGAAAATGACTAGGACAACACCGCGAGTCGAGAAGTAAAGAATCAACTAAGACAACACCACAAGTCAAAAGGTAAAGAAAACGACTGTGACAACACCGTGAGTCGACCGTAAATAGAAAGGTAAGAAAATGATTGAGATAACATCGCAAGTCGAAAAGTAAAGAATCGATCGAGACAACATTGCGGGTTAAAATTAAGCCCGAAGGTGTTAAAGATCATGCCTAGAGGTCTTACAGAATCGATTGGGACAACACCGCAAGTTAAAAAATAAAGAATCGATTAGGACAACATCGCGAATCGAAATTATGCTCGGAGGTCTTAAAGATTATGCCCGGAGGTTTTACAAATCTTAAATTTTTTGAATGCTCCTCTAATAAGAGGCCATGAAAGTTTAAAATGTTGAAAAGTGAAAATGGCTTTACCCCAATCAAAGTTGATAAATGCAATCATGATATAAATCTATCCTCACCAAATGATGCTAATGGAAATGTCGATGTGAACACAAATGTCAATGCAAATGCAAGAATGTGAATGCTTGAAGCAAATACATTTGATAATAATAATGTTCTTTTCATGTAAATACTCCTACAAATACCTTTTCTTAGGATGTAGATGCCATGATGCAAATGCAAAACTTTTTTTTATAGTGCAAATGCAAATATCTTATACAAGTGCAAATGTAAATGATGCAAATGCGAATGTCTTTCTTGTGGTGTAGATGTAATTGATGCAAAAGCAAATGTCCCTTTCATGATGCACAGACATGTGATGCAACTATGAATATCTCTTTTTTGTTTTTTATTTTTTGTTTACAGGTCAAATGTCTTTCTCATGATACAAGTGATGCAAATGCAAGATATTTCAAAAGGTTTTACATCGAGAATTTTTTTTTTATTTTGGATAGAACTTTAAAACTCTAAAACTCTTTTGGAGCTAGATAAACTGAGCTTAAATTTTATTAAGGGCCAACTAAACTGGACTTAAAACCTTATTTGGGGTCAGATAAACTGGGCTTAAAACTAATTGATAGTTAGATAAACTGGGCTTAAAATTTTCTTAAGGGCTAGCTAGACAGGGCTTAAAGCTTCATTGATGGCCAGATAAATTGAGCTTAAAACTTCATTGATGATCAGATAAACTGGCTTAAATTTTTTTTGAAGGTCAGATAAACTGGGCTTAAAGATTAGAGGCCAAATAAAATGGGCTTAAGATTTCCTTGGGGGCCAGTTAAACTAGGCTTAAAATTGAAAGTCAGATAAATTGAGCTTAGAACTCCATTGATGCTAGCTAAATTGGGCTTGAATTTTTTTAAAATTTGGCAATCTCTATCAGAACTGAAAAGAGGTGAGAATGTTCTTTTCAAATGGATGTAATGGCTCTATAGATAGAGATTTTTGTTTATTCAGAAGGTTTCAACACTTGAAGGGAGTGAAAGAGGCATATAAAATTTTTCATGCAAACTCATAGATAAAACATAAGCTTTTGTGAAAACATGAATTCCTTGAAAATCAAACATATTCAATATTTTTCTTAGTCTCCAAATGTGACATTTTGATATATGTCAAGGTCAACTGCAAGGGCTTGAGATTTTAAAAAGTTATTTGGCAAAGAACAATAGCTGAGATTTTTGAAATCAACCCATCTCAGACTTTTGTGGCTTTGATATTTCAGATCTTTCAAAAAGGTGTGGCTTTACCTTTGCTTACCGTCCACCATATTTAGCATCGAGAGTGGCTTTTCAGGGTTCGCTCTAGACTGTTTTTTTGAAGATTTTCACTCTATAGCTGCTTTTATTTTTATTTTTTTTTGTTTGATTTTTTTTACACACCATGCACTTAAAGAATTCAAACCTAATCCGAAAGAGGAAAAAAAAATTTTCAAAAGGGTTTAACAGTTCAGATAGGAAATTAGGTAATAAAGGGAAACTCAAAAGATTGATGTTCATTTTTTCAAGAGAAACTCTTCAAGTTTAAGCCTTCATATTTGATCCAATATGAACTTTTTAAAAGTTGTAACGTAGGTTAAGGTTCGGGGTTGCCAAAGAAAAAGATAAAAGGGCCCAAAATAAGTATTTAAGGGTATTTGAAATTAAGGATCATTTTTCATTTGAAGGATACACTCTAAGGTATATTCCCTTTTATGCTTTTCACTCATTCATTTCTTTTCTTTTTCCTTTCTTTTTATTTTTTATTTTTATTTTTTTGCATTCTTTCACTGAGTGGATTTGAAACTTTGATAAACTTTTATATTGGGCTTTTACCCTTATCACATGAGATTCCATTAGACATTCCCATTCTTAACCCTTAAATGCATTCTTTTTTACCTTTCAATGTAGAAGGTGATCCTTAGTCAGGGTTTATTTTGAAAGAATTCAATCAGGCTCAAAGGACTAACAAGGGATAAATTTTTATTTTTATAAAGGGACAATGAAAGATGGCCATTTGTCATTTTAAGCATAAACACTTAAATTGAAAAACAATTCTCTTTAAGAAAATGAACTTGAAGAAAGGTTTTTATTTCAAAAAATTTTATCTTTTTTAATTATTGGCTCTTTTCTATTTCAGGTTTTTTTTTCATCCCTTTTCCAAGCTTTGACTTTGTTAAGACTTTATTTGGATTTACTCAAATTTTCTAAATGCATGATGTCATAACCATTTTTTTTGTTTTTTTTTTTTGCATGCCCCCATGGCTCACACATAGATTCATTTTGTCAGTAATATGCTTTATGAAAGATGCTCCATTTTAACAAACCACCCTTAATGAAAGAAAATGATTTTGTAGAATGAACAAGAGAAGGATCATATGGAATGAATTAGAAAAAGATTATGTGGGCTGAAACTGTTTAAGGTATCAGATGATTTAAGTTACTCCACAAAAAGAAAACAAAAAGGTTGATCATAACTCAAGTTATCTTTTAGAGGCAATGAGGTCTTTCTTCTCTGACAAACATGCCCTTAGGATAAAGAACTTGGTCGATTTTGGGGTAAAGAGATGAAAGGTCAATATGTTTGAATTCATTCAAAACTTGGGTTTGAAAATTTTAGAACTAAAGCATAATCTTGACAAATCAAATTACCGCATTTGAATTCTTAAAAAAGGTCATATACACTTGATTTTTTAGGAACCACACATTTTTTCAATGGCTATTTCATTGTTCATTGCTTTAGAAAAGAATATTGCCCCTTTAATATAATAACAGTATCAAGTGAAAGCAAGGTTCACAAATTCAAATTCAAGACTGTCAAGGGATCATGGCTGATGAATGGGGTCAACTGAATGATTAAAGCGAATTAGTGTTTAGGTATTTGGGAAATTCCTAACAGTAATTGCCAATTCATCTTAGACTCAAATTTTTATTTTTTATTTTTTAAGGCATTGCTATAGCCTCGGTACTTAACCATGTGGGGAATTTATTCATATCGAACATCTTCCCCTTTTTTACTAATTTTTTTTAAAAAAACCAACCATATATCAAAAACTTATATGAAATAAAAGACCTCAAATGATAATATAACCACAAAACACTATGATGCACAATGTTCACTCATGCAATACAAACCTTCAGACTTGAGAAAAATTTTTTTTACCATCTTAATAGTACTCTTGAGATGACATTCA
Source organism: Durio zibethinus (assembly GCF_047325235.1). Classification (NCBI taxonomy): domain Eukaryota; kingdom Viridiplantae; phylum Streptophyta; class Magnoliopsida; order Malvales; family Malvaceae; genus Durio; species Durio zibethinus. Next base: position 10,120,068 of record NC_143188.1, on the reverse strand, counting down.
AAGTTACATAAATAAAAGTTTCCCACTTGACATTTCAACTTTAGCATCACTAACTCGTAACTCTACTACTATCGATCATCAAGACTACTAACCAATTTTTTAAACTTTACAGCATCCGTATCGATCAAAGCTTGAACTGTATCTTTGAAGGTAGTACAATCTTCTATGAAATGTCATTTAACTCCATCATGAAATTCTCATTTAGCATTAGGATCATACCACTTCAGGTATGGAGGCTTTCTAAGTTTTGTAGGAATAACAGAGATCATATGATTTTTGATCAATAAGGTAAAGAGCTCTATGTAAGGTATTGGAAGTGAATGATGCATTTTGACTCTTTTTCTCTTACGACTTCATGAATGGCTTAAGTTGATCCTTGGTTTTGTAATTGTTTGTGGTAAAAAAATTGGAGCACATAAATGTAGTCATTGGAAAAAATCACCAATCTGAAATATTGATTGAGGATAATATGGTGACCATTGCGAATAGTAGTCCATTAAATCTTTTTTTATCATGGTGAAGTTTCTCTCATTTTGCCCTTTAACAATTGTTTTTTGGGTTTGTTTTGCAAAAATATCTCCTCTTATTTCATCACTAACATCTATAGTTCTTTCTTTTTTTATCCTATCCTCAATTCTACCCATAGCAAATAATAAATCCGTAAACTCTGATGAAGTATTGCTGATCAACTTATCATAATAGGGAGAAGAAAGAGTATCCATAAATAGGGAATTCAACTCTCTATTGGTAAGAGGTGATTATACTTGCGATGCCATATTCTTTCATCTAACAGCATATTCTTTGTATCTCTCATCGGGGCTCTTTCTTATATTTTGAAAAGTTAATCGGTCTGGAGCCAACTCTAACATATACTGGTATTGCTTCAACAATGCTTGTGATAAATTCCTCCAAGTACAAATTTGACTGCTTTTCAGACTATAATACCAATTAGCTACTACCCTAATCAAACTTTCTTGAAAGATATGAATAAGCAGCTTTTTAACACCAGTGTACCTAACCATTTTATGACAGTATTGAACCAAATGTATTTTAAAACATTCAGTTCTATTTTACTTTTCAAATGTCAGAATTGTGAACTCGATCGAATAACCACATATGAAACTGGCTGAAATTCTTTTACATCACAAGATTCATTCTTACCCTCAATAGCTCGAACTCTTTCTTCTACCTAAACATTTTAGGACAGTATTGAGCCAAATGTATTTTAAGACATCCAATTTTGTTTTACTTTTCAAATGTCAGAACCTTGAACTTGAACGAAATAACTACATTTGAAACTAGCTGAAATTTCTTTACATCACAAGATTCATCGTTACCCTCAATAGCTCAAACTTTTTTTTTCAAGTGATTGTACCTTCTTTGTTCATTTAGATTTATTGGTTTTTCCCTTATGAGTCTTAAGCTAGGTCATTCGAGATGATTATTTTCTTAAGCACACTGTCCATCAATGATCTTCTCCATCTTTCTTAAATCGATCAATATTCTTTAGATACTCAGAAGAAATCACAAAGATTATTCTAAAAAAAAATCTTTCTTTTAGAGCACATGAGAATTGCATTATACTAAATGTACACATAAATGGATGAATGAATGAATGAATGCACAAATGAATGAATGAATGAATGAGTGAGTGAATGCACAATTGAAAAAACTTTTTACTAAAAGCTATGAAAATTAGCAAAAGGGAAAAAATGAAAGATGAACCCTAATTCACATATCTAAGTTCAACAAACAATGTCAAAAAATTTTCAACAGAAGAAATTCATAAGGTATTTTATTTTCCAAAAAGTCTGTCACTTGAATACCCTTTTTAAACAAAAGTCCTATCCATGTTTATCATCTTGCAATCCTTTTTCCATTATTCCTAGATCTTTTAATCCTCTATTATAGTTAAATTGAACCATTTTGCATCTATGAATGACTGTACCTTATGCTTAAAACCCTTACAATTCTTAATAGAATGCCTTATATTCCCACTATGGTATTCACATCTTGCATTTGGGTTAAATTATTTGGGTAAGGAGGTTTTAAAGGTCTGAAAACATAAAGACAATAAAGTGTCTCTCAAATAAATGGGAAAGAAAAAAAAAATTTTCTATGAAATGGAGAAATGATTTCGCTATTTTTTTTTCTTGGGTAATTGTTGGTAATAGGTTGACTAGAAATCTTAGGATTTGACATGGTGCAAAAGTTCGAACTTAAGCAATTGGCTGAACAGGTTGTTAAGGAAGGAAATGCTGAAGGTTTTAATTCAGATATAGACTTCTTGAAGTTTGTATGAATTTTTGGGGCCTAATCATAGACGCTTGGAAAGAAGGTCGAAACCAGTCATGAGAAAGATTTAAATGCAAGTTTGAAGTTGGAACAATTAGTGAAAGCTGCATAAAACTTGGTAATCCCGTCTTGAAAATCAAATTCTAAAGCTCAGACCTTTTAATGGTTAGATCACTCATCATTCTCATGAACTTGTCGAGACCTTTATTATTGCTCAAACCATGGAATGATTCAGCATGCTTTGAAAGTTTACCAAGTCTAGTGGGAATCGGTTAATCATGACTTCATGAATTTATAAAGCTTACTTGTGCTCTCGAATGTCATGACCAAACTCATTTTAATTTCGTTCTAATGCACTAATTCGGGCTTCCAATTGATCTTTCATATTTTTAGCTTCTTATACTCACTAACAAAAATATTATTTCAAAAGTTTAACACCAATAATGCTTATGCTATTATTCTTACTAAATGAATGGTACAATTCCTAATTTACATGTAACATGTTTATGAATGCTTGAATATGATAATGATGTAAAGATATATACAAAGATGGAATAACCCAAAAATATACAAACCAGCCTAATGATGAATAGAATGACTAAATTCCAAAAAGGAAACAAAACTCCTTACCTATCCAAATCCCCTTTTTTTTGTTTTTGCTTTTTTTCGTTTCTTTTTTTTTTGTTTATCCTAACTTTATTTACACTATTATTACCCTTAAGCACAAATTGTATCCAAGTGCCCCACATATCCTAATTTGGGTAATTTTTATGAAAAAGAAAAAAAAAAATGGCATGGCTTTGGACTTTTAAATGATTTTTACAAAAGGTTGGCACCCCTAATGGCTCTATGAAAACTCCTTTTTTCTTTGCCTTTCTTTTTTCTTTTTTTTTTCTTTTTTTGAATGACTGACCTAAAATAAATACCACATTTTACAATATAATGCACACAATCAAAGAATATATAAAAAAATAAAATGACTCAAGAATTCAAAACAAACAAGTCAGAGAAATAATATAACAATCATACAACAAAATAATATAATGTATAATGTCCTAACTTTTGGTAATTTTTTAAAAATATGGCATGGCTCTACCCTAGGCAGGCTTCTTATGGCTCTCAATATGCTGGGTTGGGATTTATTTATCTAAGGTTCTCAGACTATTCTTTACATCATCGTTTATTATAGACTAGTAAGGCTCCCCGATCCTCACCCATTATAGGCTACTAACGAAAAACGTTCAATCTGACTGAAAGTGTTTCACTAGCAAATACGGAGGTTATCACCACAAGAGAGCATAGCTATTTCACTTCCTCCTAAAAAAGATAGAGCTCGAGTCTAGAGCTCATGAATGTAAGTGTATATGAAAAAGTGTACAATGTAACATACTAATCAAAATATCATAAATAAATCATAAACATAAGATCAAAACCAAAATAATAACTAACATACAATTTATTTTATTTATTAAATTGTATATATTTTTTATGAAAAATTAAAATAAAGAAAATTAAATTAAATATCAAATAAAACCAATTAAATCCAATTATTGTTAATTAAATCCAATTATTGTTAATAGCATATAATTAAAGTTTTGGCCTGACTCTCAAAAGTCCTCAGTGGAGTCTCCAAGCTGTCGTAACGGTTTTGAGACCGTTCGACGTAAAAGATTTTAAAATCGAGAAAAATAAAAGAGGAGTCGTCACCAATCTTTTTTAGGGTGTGATTGGCCACCCAAGAGTTTATCCTTTTAATAAAACTATAAAAGTGGTTTAAAGTTTATTAAAACGATAAGTTTTGATCTACGAAAAATTAGGTTTGGCTCAGGAGTTAGTTATGCAGGGCAAGGATTAGTACCCCCACAGTGCCCATAAATTGGTACCATTTAATTATGCGCTATTTTCGGTGTTGGATAAAAATTGTTTCAATTTGAAATTTAACACTAATTCTTTTTACTTAAAAAAATAAATTTTGGTTAAAATTCATTTTTTAGGAATATTGAAGAAATCTTTAAGTTAAAGAATTATCTTAAAATTCTCTAACATCTACGCAGAATTTAAAATAACTCTTCTTGCTTAAGATTTAACACGATATTCATTAAAATAAAAAAATAACATTCTTTATGGAAAATAATTGTTGGTGACTCTCCAACATCTAGGCACAATACCAAGAATTATTTCTTTTGGAATGTTATTTTTATTTTATTTATACATCCATTTTTGTTTTGTGAAACATTTTATATGAAAAAGTAAATAATGGTATTATTAGGTAATAAATAAAGATCAAAGACAAAGGAATGCAAAATGAGTGTCAACAATAATATAATGACATATATATATGCCAATGGATGTTATACAAGATGAAATGCAATTTTAGAAAAATGGATTCTTAAATATAATGAGACCACCTTAACTCTCCAACATCTAGATAGAGCTTATGTACGACTATTTATATTTAAGATCCTAATTTACTATTATTCTCATTTATTTATCGGTCATTAACCTCATTGTTAAAGCAAATTAAAGACTCATGAGAAAAACTTAATAGAATAAGATTTCTTTAAATACCCCATCATCTAAGAGGTATTCGAGAACAAATTACTTCACTTAAGATTTTCACACGTATCTTTAAAGTTTCGAAAAGGTTTTGAGTATAGGTTTAGGTCGAGGTTTTAAGATTTAATGAGTTTCGGGCAATGATTCGGGATTTCGTACTAAATTTAGGATTTTCAAAATTTTGGATTTTAGGGTTTAAGATTTTGGATTTTAGGGTTTTAGTTTTGGGGTTTTAGTTTTAGGGTTTTGAAGGTTTAGGGTTTCAATTTTGAGGTTTACAGGTTTGAAAATTTTTTTAGGGTTTTGATGTTAGGGTTTAAGGGGTTTAGTGTTTCGATTTTACAGTTTGAGGTTTTGGGGTTCTGATTTTAGGGTTTAAGATTGGTGATTTCGATTTTAGGGTTTAAGGATTTTATTATTTATTATTTATCATTATTTAATATCTTTATTTTTTTATTTATTATTATTTTTTATTTTAAAAAAATGCGAACATATCTAAAAATTCCTAACATCTAGGCGGACTTTCGTAGCGAGTTTGATTTTTATGACTTGTGAAAATTAATTAAAAATTTTTATACTTTATACATATATTTTAATGAAAATTTATTATTATTAGTAGTAGTTTTTGTTATTATTCTTATTATTATCATTATACTTTTTAATATAATTCCCCAACATCTAGGCGGAAATATATTTCAGAGTTTGAGGTTTTTATTCTCTCCAACATCTAACAAGGAAAAATAACGAATATATTATCCTATTCTATTTTTTATTAGATTATTATTAAATTTTTTTAAGCATTTTTTTTGTTATTTATTGTTCAAAAGTTTGAATTCATGGTTTACTTTTATTATTCTATTATAAAAAAAAAATTTATTTTAACACATTTAAACATTTTATCATGTGTAAACATTAATAGCAAAATTTAAAAATAATAGAAATAATATATAAAAAAATTCAAAATTTTTTTTTTACTTGAACTGGATCGATCAATGGTCTGGCTGGACCGAAAATGGATCAGTTTGGTGCACGGTTCGATTGCGCAGGTTGAAGAGCGATTCAGTCTGATTTGATTGAATCGGTTCAAAGCCGTTGGAGGAGCTGAGTTAGAGGGTCGGGTTGCACGGATTTTGGGTTGGGTAAGATCCATGCGCAGATCTTTCTATGCTAAAACGGCTTCATTTTGGTTTGTTTATTTTTTTATATAAGCTTCAAAAAATTTTTTTTGCTCATTTCTTTTTCTGCTCTGAAAAAAAAGTCCTCCCAGCCTAAAATTCTTTATGGCTTTGCCAGAGTCTAGTGTCAGATTGTCGCGTCGACTGTCGTTTGGGTCACTGTCAGTGGTCGTCGTCGGTGATCACTGGTGACTAAAAATTTCAAAATTCATCGAAATGCTCCTTTCGACCTCTTGAGCTCAAATCCGCTGGCCTTTTTACGAGAAAAAGCCCCGATCGACATAGATCGGGGTTTGAAGTTTTTGTGTTTTTTCTTTTTTTTTGTTGAAGACTCAAATTGACACACTTTTTTTCTTTGTTGTAGGAGAGCTTTGGCATTGAGGTCACTCCCTACGGGGAAGACTGTTTGTTTTTGTTTTTGTTTTTGTTTTCTTGTTTAGGGGTTTGGGTATGCTTTTGAAGGTTTTTGAATGCAGGGAATTGGGGTTTCAGGTGGAGGGGAACCCGGTCTCTAGGTGTGTGTTTCTATTTTTTTTTTTTTTTGAATTTTAAGAGCTTGAAAGTGGAAAAAAAACGGATGCTTTATAAGGCTGAGAACGATGGTGGCAGGGAGTGATAATGGTGCTATAGTGCCCCAGTGAGAGGACTAGACGAGGGGGTATCATGATAGCTAAGATAATGGCATGATGGCTAGGTAAAGGTGTAAGCGGTTAGGCAGGGGCGCGAGCATCTAGTGGTGCCGTGCACGACACCCACTAACATTAGTCTACGTTTTTATTTTTTTTGGTTTGGACTATTTTGTTTGTCTTTTTTTTTTTTTTTCTCTTCTCTTTTTTTTTTTAAATTAATTTTTAGTTTTAATCAAGCTAATATTATTACTATTATTAAAATTATTATTATTATTACTAAAAAAAAAATGTAGACCGGATAAAACCGGTGTCTACGGGTAGACATGATGATTTCATGAAATTTGTGGTTGGCTGACAAGATGCAAATGATTAGAAACCTGTTCCTTCATGATTCTCTTCGTCCTAAATTCTCTTATTTGACTGCTTATATGTAGGGTAAGGAAGTTCTTCAGACGTAATGCCCTTGGAGTTGCCCCTTTCAAGGGTTTCTTTTTCCTTGTGATACACTACTTTTAATTATGATAGGAAAGGCCTGTCGTCTATGAGTCATATCCTTCAGCTGCATATGACATGATGCAGTACTCTAGATTTTTTATCTTTTGCTCTATATATTTGATAGAGATAACATTATCCGTTGAGTTGTACAAAGGAATCTCTTTGCCAGTCATGATTACGGCTTAGTGATGATATCTTAAGTGAACCAATGGCTGAGTCACTCACATAGGTACGGGATCACCCCCTTGCCATTTGCTGAACGCGACTTGACGTTGATAAAGATTGCTGTAAATGCTGCTGCTCAATGAGATGTCCTTGACATTGCCAACATGTTTAGGGCCAAGGCTGTTGATGTTTCTGACCACACGATCACTCTTGAGGTAGATAGCCTTTCTGGGATTTGTGATTACATTTTCTAATATTGCCATCAAATACTAGCATTTGCTAGCTTTTTACCGGTGCAGTACAAATACAATGGCAAGTAGAATATAATACAAAAGGAAAGGGGTGAATGGTATTGCTATTTATAGGTTTTTTCCTTTTAAATGGAGCTTGACTTGATCCTAGTTTTTTTTAATTGAGACAATACTTAGGTAAGATTTTTTTAAGAAAAGATTTACATAAAATTTTATAATTAAAAATTTTTAAATTTTTTTATTAAAAATAAATAAATTAAAATTAAAATTAAAAATTAAAATCAATAAATTAAAAAATTTCATCACATAAATTAAATATGTAAAATTTAAAAATTTTTTGATATATTTATTAAATAAACATTTTTAACAAAAATATTAATAAAATTTTTACTATTAAATAAATATAGATTAAAATTGAATTATAAATATTTTTAATAATTTTTTTATATTATTAATTTTTACATTAAATTTTATTAATTTATCAATTTAAATTTTTTATTAAAATTTTTATTTACTCATTTTTAATAAAAAATTTCATGAATTACACCTAGACGATTTTATTCAGGTTGCTTATGTCCCTGTCAAGTTCCCTATGAAACCAAGTTGTGTTTAAATTGCTTACTTAGCTATGGCCCCATACCTACTTTTTTTTTCCTTATTAAACAATTTTAAATAGTTGTTTATTTTTGGTGGAGAACTTGAGGAAAAGAATGTAAGTAGCTTTACCTAAGTTTAACCCTTTGTTTTGTGTCATTATGCAAAAGTTGTTTCTGTCATACAATACAACGAGCTAATTATCAAATAATTACATGCTTTTTTAAAAATTTATTTATACCTCGAGAATATAAGATGCCCATCAATTGGGGTTAAGTCATCCTTCTGGGATAGGAATACCTGGAATTCTCATTGTTTTCAGTAAAGGTAAAGTCCTGGTTGAGTCAGCAAACAGAACCCTTGAAATTGCAGACAAACTTATCCTCCACTTCTTATGGCCTTGGTTAGTTGGGCTGAAATCCTGTATACTGATCTCATTAGGAAAATGAAAACGAAAGAAAGAAAGAAAGTTTAATTCTAATAGAGATGAGAAAAACAAATTGGCATTTTATCTTGCTATGAGAAAAGATTTAATTGTGAGCGTGCCATATGCTGAAACATGTTTGAATACCGGTGTGGAAGCCATGTCTTAGATACGCAAATTGATATCATACCTAGTGATCGATTTATCGCATGATCTATTTTGCTTTTCTTTGGTTTTGCAAGAAGTGACTAGATGAATGTACAATTAGTAGTCTCCTTGCAAACATTATTATGAGCAAAACATCTTCCATTCCATGAACTGCAAAAATTACAATAGTGATTTCGCAAAACTTGCTCACCCATTTCCACTCTCTTCTTTTATATTCTTGCTTTTCTTTGGAAGGGGAGGAAGAAGGCATGATTGCTAAATGGAAGTGTCATAGATCATGATTCTTGATCTGTTGCTTTTGTTTCATGTGAAATTAGAAGTCTGATTTTATTTCCCAAGCTCTCACCTTCTTTCTTTTCATCTAGTAGCTGTTCTTTCTGGCTGCTGATACTCGATAAATATGATTTCAATGCTTGTTCCAGCTTACAGGAGATCTAGATGAGATGGTTGCACTCCAGAGATTGTTGGAGCCCTATGGCATTTGCGAGGTTGGTTTCCAATTTCATAAAATTTCTTGGCAGCTATACATTATGTTTCTTTTGTTTAACATGACATGTCATTAACGTTTGGCTTCCATGTATTGCAAATATTTCATGGTTACCTAACATTCCTTTCTTTTTCCATATTTAGGTTGCACCAACTGGCCGTTTAGTATTGGTACGAGAGTCGTGTGTGGACTCCAAATGTCGTCGTAGGTTTAAATTTTACTTTGTGGTAAAAGATTTTGTTTATGTTTGATTGCCAAATAGAGGAGGTGAAATATTTTGGAGAATCAATTTTGGAAAGTTTGATCAATCAAGCTCTGATTCCAGTTATTTGTATGAAAATTGTTTTAAAAATGAATAGGAGTTAGTATTCTAAATCCATTTATGGGATATTGATGCTTGTTCTACATCCTTTTATTCAACCATACAGTTGATCAGCTCTTAAGGAAGGCACATACAGAAATCACGCAACAGCTTTAATATGTGTTATAGTTGCATCAATTATGGGATACTACAACTAACTGTTTCCCAACATTGCGACCGGTGAAGAGGCCGATGAGAGCTGCTGGAGCACTCTCAAGGCGTTCGGCTATGTGTTCAACATATGTTATTGTCCCTTCTTTGATTAAAGGTATAACAATTGTCATAACGTATAGATCCATGGACCTATTGCTAGACATGAATTAGAAGAGTTGCTATCAATTTTTTTTGTTTAGGTGTGATTGGCCACCTAAAGCAGATTATGATCCATGAAACTAGATTTTAGATTTGGGAGTACGATTATGCATAGGGAAGGTTATAGCACCCCCACAACACTCATCCATAGGATGGTACCAGTTTGATTTCAAATTATCCAAGCCTAAAAAATGTTTATATTTTACCAAAATATTTAGTATTGAAATTTAATCTTAAAATTGTCCCAATAGTTTGATAGCAATTTAAGATAATTTTCTCACCTCAAGAGTATTCATGAAAACTAGTGTTCCTCTTTAAAAAGGCTCTGTCTTTATATTTATTATAATATTTTATTCAAAAAAATAAGTAAAGTTTCCCAATAATTTGGTAGGCTTACTTTGAAGCAGATCTCCAAATAGTTTAGTGAGATTTTATTACCAAAAAATTTGTAAAAAATTTTAAGAATTAAGTCTCATAATAGTTTGGTATGACTTAATTTATGAAGCAATCCTCCAATAGTTTACAGGATAAAAATTATTTATTTTTTATTTTTTATTTTTTGGAATTAACTTATGAAATTTCCTAAAGATTTTTGTTATCCACACTATTTTCATTTTTTTTAAGGATGGTGGATTTTTATAAAATATGCAAAAAGAAAAAAAAAAAAAGATCAGTAAGATATATATATATATAAATAAAATAAAATGAGATAAGCTAAAAATGTAAAATAAGTAAAAATTGAAAATACGAAGAAAATGAACAAGGAAAACCTACAAAACGAATTGGATCTATGCGCGGGTTGGCAAGCGGGTCAGTGAGTCACGCGTGGATCTTGGGACCTTCAAAACGGCGTCGTACTACAGTAGTATAAAAGCCACAACCTCAGCATTTTCTTCAAAATTATCCAAGCCACTCTATAGCTTAAAAATATTGTCTTCTCTCTAAAATAGCCAAGAACCACGTTAAAAAGTTTCACCAAAAACTGAAAAACCCACCGGTTTTTGTAGACTTCGTAAAAATATTTAACCGAAAACTAGAAAACCCATCAATTTCTGGAAAACTTGTTGGAATTCCACCGAAAAATTCAACCTTGCTAGAAAATTTCACCGAAAAATTCAAATATTCATCATAAACCCAGAAAAACAAAAAAAATCCTAGATTTCTTCAAATTTCCCCTGATTACTCTTATATTACCTCCAGAGTTCTCCAAAAGCCTCAACCCTGTTTCCAGAAAACCTAGAATCACACCCAAAAACTTTAAATTGAACCCGTAAATCCCAAAATCAAAATTCCTGAATACTTTACTGCCCAAAATTTCTCTAGACATTTCTTTCTAGGAATTTCTTTCTATGTGTGTCTTTTATAGAATCAGTCTAATTTATAGCCAATTTTAAGATCAATTTTAGGAAACGGACATAATCAATCCCAGGCTTGAATCTCGAAATTGAATTCTGTCCATACGAGATTTTAGGTTCCAAAATTTCAACAATCACACATTGATACGATCTTGCATTAAAACTTTGACCATGTGATGGGATTCTGATCCTGATATTAGATTACGTTATCCATGTACAGATTGAGCAAAAGGAAAATAAAATAAACAAATAAAAATTATAATAAAAATGATAATAATAATAATAATATAGTAATAATATAATAATAGTAATATAATAAAAGTAATATGATATATACATAATATGATATACAATAATATATAATAATGGTAATAAATACATAATAATAATATAATATATAATAAAAATAATAATATAATATATACTATAATAATAATATCTAATATATAGTATACTCATAGTAATATCCCGATTAATCAACCTCAATTCATTTTGGACACAGATGGGTGTCTACAATTACACATCTTTACACATCGTTATTAGACAAAGATGATGCAAAGACCTAAACACTTACTCTACTTGAGTCAAATCAACAAATGAAATTGATTGAAATTGAATCTCTGATTGAAAGTGATCTGGATTGAACCAAGACAGAATGATTGGGACGGTGTTGTGTTTCTGAAAGTGACCAGAACCAAGTTAATGTCAGAGCTAAATGACTAGGATGATGTCACGAGTTTGAAGAAGATCTACCTTGAGCCGAGATCAAATGACTGAGATGATGCCACGAGTCTGAAAATAACCAAGATCGAGTTGAGATCTTATATTAATGATCGGGACGATACTGTAGTCTGAATATGATTTGACCTGAGCCAAGATCAGATAATTGAGATGATGCCATGAGTCAAAAAATAACCAAGACCGAGTCAAGGTCATAAATTAATGACCGGGATGATGTCGTAAGTTTAAATATGATTTGACTTATGCTAAGATCAGATAACTGGGATGATGTCATGAGTCGAAAAGTGACCAAGATCGAGTCAAGGTCATAAATTAATGATCGAAACGATGTCGTGAGTCAAAAAACAACCAAGATTAAGTCAAGGTTGTAGATTAATGATCGAGACGATGCCATGAGTCTAAATATGATTTGACCTAAGCCGAGATCAGATGATTGGGACGATGTCGTAAGTTAGAAAATGACCAAGATCGAGTCAAGGTCATAGATTAATGATCGAGATGATGGTGCGAGTCTAAATATGATCTGACTTAAGCTGAGATCAGATGATTGAGATGATGTCGTGAGTCAAAAAATGATCAAGATCCAGTCAAGGTCACAGATTAAGGACCTGGATGATACCGCGAGTCTAAATATGATCTGACCTGAGCTAAGATTGGATGACTGCGATGATACCGAGAGTCAAAAAGTGATCAAGATCAAGTCGAGGTCATAGATTAATGATTGGGATGATGCCATGAGTCTGAATATGATCTGACTTATATCGAGATCGAAACCTGTGATGAATGAACATGTAATGATATGAATGTATACCCTATCTAGGATACGAATGAGACTTTCATTATGGTACTAGGGCTCCCATAGCCTTCATCTATGTTCTTTTTTATATTTTTTGATAGGGAAACTGTCTTTCATCACCCTGAATAAGCATTTATTTTTGTCTCAAGGAAAGCTATTGATTCTTTTTTATCTAAAAGAGTTCATTTTTGGTCCTTGTCTCTTTCAAATTTCTTAAAGAAACACATAATTTCTTATGCTTTTGTTCAATTATTATTCACTATCTCAATTTCAAAGTATTAGATGCAAGTTACATACTTCTTTATTCATGGCAAGGCATAAAGAGAAAGGAAATATATTGAAAGTGGAGAAAAGAATGAATATCGTTTATTTGGGATAAGCAATAAATTACAAATGATGGTATGATGGTATAAAATAAAAGAAGAATATATAAGGACGGCTATTTGGGATAGCAATGCTCCAAGACAAATGACCAGATAATCATGACAACAAATCTTAAATTTTTTCAAAAACTTAACCAAAACACGATGCCCTGACATCTCAAAGCTATTGAAAATTCAATGTCTTTGGCATGCTATTTACGTGACTCTATCTTCATCCGAGTTTGCCTTCGTTTGATTCAAGTCACCTTTTTGAACTTTTCTTTTTTGGTTCAAGCTGTCTTTTTGGGTTTTCAACTCAAAATTTTTCTTTAGGTCTAAGTCGCCCTGTTAGGTTTTCAACTTGAACCTTTTTTTTTTAGGTTCAAGTTGCCTTGTCGGGTTTTCAACTTGAACTTTTTCTCTTTTTTTTTTTTTTAATTTTTTAAGTAAAGTACTTCTTCACGATGTCAAAATTAATAGGGTTGGAAAGCTCATCACCATCCATTTTGACATGATTAAGGCTTTTCCTGAAAAAGCTCTTTTTACAACATATAGTCCTTCCCACTTTAGAGTCTATTTCCTTTATCATCATGTTGGCTTAGAAGGATTCTTTTCAATACCAACTCTCCTCCTCAAAGTTGATGAGGTCAAACCTTTTTATCATGTGCTCTTATTATTTTTTTAGTACAACTGGCCATGGTAAAGTACCATCAATCTCTTTTTTTAATAAAGTTTAACTGCTCACAGTGCTCCCGAATCCATTTCGCTTATTCTAACCCCATTTCCCTTAGGACTCTTAGAGATAGGATTTTCATTTCTATTGGCAGTACAGTTTCCATTTCATAAACCAAGAAAAAATAAGTTGCCTTAGTAGATGTACGCACGGAGGTTTGATATGCATGTAGAGCAAAAGGTAATTTCTTGTGCCAATCCTTATATGTTTTAGTCATCTTTTCTAGAATCCTTTTAATATTTTTATTTGCAGTTTCTGCCACCCCATTCATTTTTGGGCAATATGGAGTTGAATTATGATGCTTGATCTTGAGCTGAGCATATACTTCTTGCATCATTTTGTTGTTCAACTTTTTTACATTATCTCAAATGATCTTTTTTGAGAGCCCATATCTACAAATTATCTCTTTCTTAATGAACTTGTAGACCATTGATCTAGTCACAATTGTGAAAGAAGCAATTTTGACCTATTTAGTGAAGTAATCAATCATCACAAAAATAAATTTATTTCTATTTGAAGCCTTTGAGGTAATGGGACCAATGGCATCCATCCTCCATATAGAAAATGGCTAAGGTGATGCTATAACATGTAAAGTGCTGGGTAGAGCATGGATTTTATTAGTATAAATCTGGCATTTATGACATTTTTAAGTATAATCGATGCAATTTTTTTTATTGTCAACCAAGAATATCTAGCTCACATAATCTATCTTGCCATTATATGCCCATTTGTATGTGCTCCACACACGCCATCATGCACCTCGTTAATGATCTTCTTGGCTTCAGAAGCATTTACACGATGTAATAATACTTGGTTTTTACCTCTTTTGTACAAAATTTCTCCATCTAAAAAGATCTTGTAGCCAACCTTCTTAGGATCCTTTTGTCATTTTATGTTGCTTGATTTGGGTACTACTAATCCCTTAAGTATCATATAATGTCGTGATACCAAGGGTTGCCATCTTCTTTCTCTACCAAATTTGGGTACTACTAATCCCTTAAGTATCGTATAATGTCGTGATACCAAGGGTTGCCATCTTCTTTCTCTACCAAATTATCACAATATACTGACATGTCTTTGACATTTATTTTAATGGGCTGAATTTCAACTATATTGCCAATTTGCACCATCGCAGCTAAATTGCCAAGGCACCTGTTATTTGATTATCTTTACAGGGCAAATGTTCAAATTGGATATTTTCAAATTGTTTGCACAACTTTAAGATGTAATTATGGTAGGGGATGAGCTTCAAATCCTTTATCTCTCATTCGCCCTTTAATTGATAAATAACCAAGGCTGAATCTCCAAACACCTTTATCGTCTCGATTTTTCTGTCCAAAGCTATATGCAACCCCAAAACACAAGCTTCGTATTTAGCCACATTATTGGTACAATTGAAGTTTAATCTTGCTATGATGGGCTAGTAACGTCTTGTTAGAGATATCAATACTACTCCAATCCTATGCCATAAGGCATTAGCAGCCCCATCAAAATGCATTCTCCATATATTTTCCTTGCCATTATTTTTTTCTAACCCTGAGATGGCCATTGATTCTTCATCTAAAAAATTAAGCTTCATAGGTTTATAATCATTAGTAGCCCTATCTACCAGAAATTCAGTAATGACACTTTCTTTGATTGTTTTTTAGCTCAGATATACTATGTCATATTTTGAGAGCATCACTTGCCATCTTGCGATTAGTCCTGACATGATGGCTTCTCAAAGATGTATTTAATAGGATCCAGTTTAGCTATGAGCCAAGTTGTATGGTAAAGCATGTACTGCCTGAGTCTTTTAGCTGTCCAAGGTAAAATACAACACATCTTTTCAAGTGATGAGTACTTGGACTCATATTCTGTAAACTTTTTATTCAGGTAGTAAATAACCTTCTCCCTCTTATCGGATTCATCTTACTATCCCAACACATATCTCATTGATTTCTCATATACCACTATGTACAGAATTAGCGGTTTCCCTGGAACAAGTGGTGCTAATATTAAAGGATTTGATAGGTATTGCTTGACCTTGTCAAAAGCTTTTTGGCAGTTTTCATTCCATTCACCAAGATTAGTTTTTTGAATGAGTTTGAATATGAGATCACATTTAAAGATGAGTTGAGAAATGAATCAAGAGATATAATTCAATTTGCCCAAGAGACCTTAAACTTCTTTTTGTGTACTTGGTGGGGATAAATTTTGGATGGCCCAAATTTTGTTCGGATCAACTTCTATCCCTCTTTCATTGACTATAAATCCTAATAGCTTCCCTAACTTGGCTCTGAATGTACATTTAGCTGTATTCAGCTTGAGTTAAAATTTTTTTAACCTCTCAAATCATTTTTTTAAATTGACTACATGATCCTCTCTCTTTTGAGATTTGTTAATCATGTCATTCACATATACATTAATCTCTTTATGCATCCTATCATGAAAGAGTGTTAGCATAGCCCTTTGATAGGTTGCCTTAGCATTTTTAAATCTAAAGGGCATAACCTTATAGAAAAAAATTTCCTACATAATTATAAATATGGTCTTTTCCATATCATCTTGGGCCATCTTTATCTAATTATAAACTAAAAATCCATCCATAAAAGAGAACACTGAATGTCGGGTTGTATTGTGTACTAATGTATCTATTTGAGGTAAAGAAAAATTATCCTTCGGACTAGCTTTAGTCAGATCTTGATAGTTTACACACATTCGTAGCTTTTCATATTTCTTGAGGACAAGTACTATATTAGCAACCCATTAGGATATTTGGTAACTTGCAGAAAGTTGTATCAAATTGCTTTTTTACTTCCTCTTTGATTTTTAACAACATCTCTAGCTTTATTCTTCTTAACTTCTACTACACCAACTTGCATTCTAGCTTCAAAGGTAGCATGTGCTCTACTATTTTAGTGCTGAGCCTGGACATATCTTGATAGGACTAGACAAACACATCTACAAACTCTCGAAGTAAATTTTCTAACTATTGCTGATCAACTATTGGAAGTGAAGTACCAATCTTGACTTTTTTTATTTTATTTTCAGCATCACCTAAATTGATCAATTCAATAATTTCTTGATGAGGCTCAATGGATTTATCTTTCTGCTTAATTAACCTCATTAAATATGGAGATAAAGTATATTCCTCAAAGTCCTCTTTAGTATCAAGTTCATTGATATTAATCAAAATTTCAAAATTAAACCCCAGTCCATTGTTATAATTATTTTCACATTTATTTGGGGACATTGAAGAAAAATGAAAAAAAATAGGCATATGGATGACCCTCCAATTCTTTAATTCATATCCATGTGGGTAAGGATAAACCAGAGCTTCCTCATTTTAACTTCCATTATCCATCATATGAATGGATAGCTAGGCAAAAGCTTTCTCTCATTTTGGTTCTCCTTTTATGTCTTTTTTTACTTCTAGATGCATGTACCTCCAGAAATGAAAATTTCATTTAAATAAGGAAAGATCATCGATCCGTTCTTTACCCTTTTACTGTTGTTTTACATTTTTTCTGTCTTGTAATCCAATCCTGATTGACAACTATAATCTTCAATCTTAGAAAGCTCTCTTATCTTTTGAAAGCTATTGCCCAAGTTGAACGTAATACTCTAACCCTTGTTAATCATTTGATTGATCATAATCTGGTTGAAATTAAATCTTTCACCCACTATATTAATAGGTTTAAAAGATCGATAAAAACATTTCAATGATTCCTTTATCGCTTCCACATATGAGACATTTATAGGTTGGGTCACCAATAAGTTTTCCTTTTTGATGCTTTTTTTTTTCATTTTTTTATAAAAAAAGATAGTTAGAAGCCATATCAATAATGTGACGGTATTGATTAATAAAATACCTAGTCAAATTTTTTCATGTCTTTATACGAGTTTCATCTAATTAAACAACCACCTTGTTGCAAACCCAATTAAACTATCTTGAAAGACGTGCATAAACAGCTTCTCATTGTTAGCATGTGCTGCCATCTTGCTACAATACATAGTAATATGTGTGATGAGGCACTTAGTATCATCATACTTTTCAAATTTTAGTACTTTAAATTTGTGTGGTATCACCATGTCTGGTACCAAACAAAGCTTTACTACATCCATGGATCCATAAAAATCAATTCTTTCTATAGCTTGTAATC
Organism: Durio zibethinus; assembly: GCF_047325235.1. Lineage (NCBI taxonomy): Eukaryota > Viridiplantae > Streptophyta > Magnoliopsida > Malvales > Malvaceae > Durio > Durio zibethinus. Next base: position 10,102,024 of record NC_143188.1, on the reverse strand, counting down.
TTTCTTCAAGCTTGTTCATTGCCTGATCAGTCTTAAAATTTTTCAAAGGTGTAGCTATTTGTGGCTTTTCTTTCTCTTTTGCCTTATCTAGAGTAGAGAGTTAAACGGGCTCGATTATTTTTTTTGCAAAAATAAAATTGTCATAACTTTGATGTTTTCTTGACTGGGTGCATAAGTCATTCCCGAGTAATTATACTTTGGAAAGTTACCTGTTGAGGTTGGAATATTGAGGCAGTATGATGCTATTATGGACCAAAACCCAGAGGATATGTTGATTCAATAGGTTCTATTGAGGTATCTTTCTCTATTGGTTTTCCTCTATTTGCCTTTTTCAGGGTTTCCAGAATCTTGCTCAACTTTTTTTCTAGTACCTCTTGAGCCTTTTCTATCCTTTCAAGATGGCTTGCATTGTTTTGCTCCATCATCTTGGCTTTAGCCCAAGTATTGTATGGATGTGTAGCTATTTTTGCACCTTGGTACCATAATTAAAAATCAATGATGATGTTGTGATAATGAATGAATGAATGTGATGTAATATATGGAGAGAGTAAAAATATATTTGCCTTTTAAAAATTTTAACAAAATTGAATTTTCATTTATTCCACAGAAATATATTTTACATCAAATTTAATACTATCTCTCTATAAAAATGTCTAACTTGCTTATATTGGTCTTTAGCCTCTTTAATGAAGTTTAGCAGTATCTATCTATATTCCCATGCTGGTGTGATTGAAGCTCTTAGTGCTCTAGCCTCTTCTGCCATCTCGCCTGCCTTGATTATTGTTTTGCTTATCTGAGCTATGAGATGCTCTATGTACCTTTATCTTTTTAACCTTTCTCTTTTGTTGAACCACACCTAATAAGATAGTTTTCTGTGCTTTTCCATAAGTGTTCTGACACGATCTCTTTGTTCATCGAGCTTTAACTTTAAAGTCAAAATATAATCTAAGAGCATTTCATTTTCTTGCTGAACTTCTTCAAAATCATCTTCTATTTGTGCGTATTCTTTTTTCAACTCTTCATTCTCATGGGCTAGATTTGTGTTGTTTATTTCTTTAACAAGCACCTATATGCATAACCTCTTATGCTTTTGTGATAGCTCTTTTAATTCCTTAAAGACGCCATCCCATTCTTTGACAACTTTTTGGGCCTTATTGTATTCCTTAGAAATCCTATGGACTTGGATGTTTAGTTTTTCTACTTTGTTTTGCCATTGGTCCTTTTTCTCTTGAAGCTTTAGAATTTCCCATTCCAGTCTCTCTTTATCCATTTCATGTTCTAACTCTAAAAGCTTATTGTCTGACTCCTGGTTCACTGACTGGCAATGATTTTTAAGCATAGGTGCAATCTCTTGACCCCTTTTAGTTCTCCAAACCAGATACCCCTGAGTGATTCTATCGATAAATGGTTTAGGGCTTACTCTTTTGGGTGCTTTAATCATACCATCAATCTTCTACAAAGTTTTGGGCTCCCTATATAAATAGTTAAACTGGTTGAGCTTACAAGTCATAGGAGTAAACTATTTGACTCTATGCCATCTCCTTACCATCAATGGTGCATAACTCGTTGATCCTTATAGACCTAAAATTGGAACCCTTATCTCATCTCTACATTGATACAACATATGTTCCCTGTTCATCCATGGAGCTAACCATTTTACTTAGTCTATTTGTGAGCTCTTGCAATAGATATTTCCACTATTCCTGAGTCTTTGCTTCTGGCTAAATGCTCTGTCAAAATTCCTTAATTAGGTTTCAAGTGTAGAAATAAAGTTTAGAGAAAACACTCTTCTTGCATTCGAAATAGCTTTTCATCCATATATACAATAAGGGAATGCAGCCTATGAAGTGTGCCTTGTCATTCTGCCTATAAAAGTTCAGAGATTTGATGGTTTCTATCAAGATAGTTGGTGAAAGATTACATCTTTTTTCAATCTATTCAAATAAATCCATCATTTCTACCTCAATGTGGCCTAAGACCTTGGGAAAAATGACCAACCTATATATAGTAAGAGCAAACGCACTCATCCCTTTGTCATCATCTAGATGTTTGATAATAAAATCTTGAAGAACCTCTCATGGAATACCCTTGTGATCTCGTCTCTCCTGGATGTATGAATCTATAATCTCTTTTCCCATTCCTAAAATCTAACTTAGCTTTTGACAATTTCTTGATTTATGTTTCTTCATGTATATTCTGTCTAGATACAATAGATGTAAACCCACTAAAGTCGAGTGCTCCTCTATCGTTGGCATCAGATTGACCTCATTAAAGATGAAACACCAGTAGAAAAGATCCTAAAATCATACCATTGCCTCAATAAGTGAGTTGTCGACATCCACTGATAAGAGATATGTAATATGCCCAAGCTTATCACAAAAAGCTTCTTGCCTTGAAAGAATATTCCATAGATCTGATAAGCCTTTCATATTATTTTGTTTTAGGAGCAAACAAACTTCTTTTGATAGTGTAGGGACATGACTAGGTGGCAAACAATCTCTTTCTCCTCGCTGCCTCTTTTTTGATTCTAACTTCACATCTGTAGGTGAGTCATATTTGAAAAATATAGATAAGGTGCAAACCTGACGTTCTGTGGGATCCATGAGAGCTTTTGTTGAAACAACTTTTGGGGCAAGAATACCATGCAATTTGCAAACATGTTTATGAATATGCATAAAACAAAAAGAAATAAAAGAAGATAAATAAGTTAGTCACTTCAATAAAGTAAGTAATAAACACTATATAATAGCATGACCTTGGATTTTAGATTAACAACAAAAGGTGGGAAGATAAGGCTATATCTATGGTTAAGCCATTAAGGTTAACTATATGTGGTCTAGGTTAATTATAGAAGGCTCTCAAATTGTTCCTTACATCATCGTCTATTACAAACTGTAAGGCACCCCTATTTTTACCCATCATAGGCTACAAGCGAAAAAGGTTTAATTTGAGTGGAAGTATTTCGTAGGCCCATGCGGAGACATGAAATCTCATAAGGGCATTGGTACTTTAGTCCCTCTTAAAAGTAGGGCTCTGGAGGGCTTATGATATGCATATGCAAATGAATGACAAATATGTATACAATAAATAAATAAGTTAGTATAATAAAATAAATGAATAATTAAGCAAGTATAAGCAATGAAAAAAAAATAATCTCGAATTTGTTTAGCAAGGCTTGGATAATAAGAAATCATTTACCGGCCTGACTCTTAATATCCTTAATGGAGTCGTCAAACTATCATAATGTATAGATCCGTGGACCTACCGCTAGACATGGATTAGAAGAGTCACCACCAATCTTTTTCCTTTAGGAATGATTGGCCACCTGAAGTAGATTCTGATTCATGAAGGTAAATTTTAGGTTTGGGAGTAAGGTTACGCATAGGAAAGGTTATAGCACCCCTATAGCACCCATCCATATGATGGTACCAATTTGATTTCAAATTATCCAAGCCTAAAAAATGTTTATGTTTCACAAAAATATTTAGTATTGAAAATTAATCTTAAAATTATCCTAATAGTTTGGTAGTAATTTAAGATAAGTTTCTCACCTCAGGAATATTCACGAAGACTAATGTCCCAATCTGAAAAGGCTCCATCATCGAATTTATTATAATATTTTATTCAAGAAAATCAATAAAGTCTCCCAATAGTTTGGTATAACTTACTTTGAAGCAGATCTCCCAATAGTTTGGTGAGATTTTATTAACAAACATTTTGTAAAAATTTTTAAGAATTTCATTAAGTATCTCAATAGTTGGGTAGAACTTAATTTATGAAGCAATCCTCCAATAGTTTAGAGGATAAAATTTTATTTTTTATTTTTTAGAATTAACTCATGAAATTTCCTAAAGATTTTTTTTATCCACACTATTTTCATTATTCTATTTTAATGATCATGGATTTTTATAAAATATGTAAAAAAAATAAAAAGATTAGTAAGATATATATAAAAATAAAAAAAAAAATGGGATAAGCTAAAAATGTAAAATAAGTAAAAATCAAAAAATAGGAAGAAAATGAAAAAGGAAAACCTATGAAACGAATCGGATCTACACGTAAGTTGGCACGCGGGTCAACGGATCACGCACCTAGGACCTTCAAGAAAGCATTGTACTACAATAGTATAAAAGCCATAACCTTAGGGTTTTCTTTAGAATTACCCGAGCCACTCTCTCTCTAGCTTGAAAATCATTTGCCTTCTCTCTAAAACAACCAAGAACCAGGCCAAAAAGTTTCACTGAAAACTAAAAAACCCGTCGATTTTTGGAGACTTCATGAAAAAATTCAATCGAAAACTGGGAAACCCACTGATTTCTGGAAAACTTGCTGGAATTTCACTGAAAAATTCAACTTTGCCAAAAATTTTCGCCAAAAAATTCAAATGTTCATCCTAAACCCAGAAAAATCCTAGATTTCTCCAAATTTCCCCATATTACTCTCAGATTGCCTTCAAAGTTCTCTAGAGCCTCAACTCTGCTTCCAGAACCTAAAATCACACCCAAAAAGTTTAAATCAAACCCGTAAATCCCAAAATCAAAATTCTCGAATACCTTACTGCCTAAAATTTCTCTAGACCTTTCTTTTTAGAAATTTCTCTCTGTGTGTGTCTTCTGTAGAATTAGTCCAATTTATAGGCAGTTTGAAGATCAATTTTAAAAAACTAATAGAATCAATCCTAAGCTTGAATCCTGAGATTGAATTATGTCCGGACGGGATTTTAGGTCCTAAAATTTTAGCAATCACACACTGATACGATCTTACATTAAAACTTTGACCATGTGGTGGGATTTTGATCCTAATCTCAGATTTCGCTATCCATTGTAGATTTAGCTAAAAGAAAATAAAATAAAAAAATAAAAAAGAGAATAATAATAATAATAATAATAATAATAATAATAATAATAATAATATAGTAATAATATAATAATAGTAATATAATAAAAGTAATATGATATATACATAATATGATATACCATAATATATAATAACAGTAATAAATATATAATAAAAATAATAATATAATATGTTACTATAATAATAATATCTAATGTATAGTATACTCATAATAATATCCCGATCAATCAACCTCAATTGATAGTATTGAGATAGGTGTCTACAGCCATTTCTAGAAACTTGGGATGCTGGTGACACAAATCAACAAACCACAAATCCTTCCAAGCGAATCCGTTTTCCCACAATACACATTAAGTTGTGCACTCCTTCAGGCTGGTCAATATTGTTGTACTGTGAGATCACTCCACAAGCAGCAATACGACCATGGATCCTCATGTTGGGCAGCACTGCGTCCAGCATCTTTCCCTTAACATTTTCAAAGTAAATATCAATGCCTTCTGGAAAGTACCAGGCAAAAGATACAACATTGGTAACTGATATGACACTGAATAGAGAAATTAGTATCTTGGCTAGCTCCTTACGTAAAAAGCAGACTATGGTTGGCAAAATGTATGATGAACTGTCAGTGAAAATCATTTCTTTTATTCAAATGATTATGTCATAGATCTCTGATTGAAGCTTTGAGGTTGGTATGTAATATAAGAGCCAGACCGGTCCAATGGCCAGTCGCCAGCCAGTTGATTGGACCCTAGGGCCAGTCCAGGTCTAATGACTACCGATATAAACCTTGAATAGCATTATTGAATGATAAGTTCACCGAGTTATTCATTTGTTTTTTCAAAAACATCTTTATGATACTGAGTACTGACCTTTCCAAAGCAGCATCCAAGTCCGGCTCTTCCTTATAGTTGAAAGCCACATTAAACCCAAACTTATTCTTCAGCAAGTCAACCTTTGATTGAGGAATTACAAAGATAGTTAGATATAAAAGGGGAAAAATGGAGAAATGGCAAAACTAAAAACAAGAAACGGGTTAATGAAACTAAGGGACTGTGCTTTTAACAATTAACATGTAGCAATGAAAATCTTGTGGCCACAGAAGTTTAAGATCAACAGCTTATTTACTTGTGCTGGTTTTGTCACATTTCCCTTGGTGGTTGAAGAATAAAACGATTTAAAGGAGGAAAGACTCAAGAGTAATGCTTACGGTAGGATCTAATCAGATAATGAAGCTAGTGGATACATTATCGCAAAGCTTAATTTCTCTTTGCTTCCAGCATTGCAACAATATAGCAACCTAAGAGTTTTGCAAACTGCCCAACAAGCTAACCAACTGCTCCAGATGCAGCTAATACATAGACGTACTCTCCTTTCTTAGGGGAACAAACCACATAAAAGCCAGCATAAGCAGTCAAACCAGGCATACCTATGATGACAACTTGAAGAACAAGTAGATGAGCATAAGGCCAATTCAGGAAACAGATAATGACTATAAGGCTTCTGCGTGAAACTTAATATGTGTGTTAACTCTCATTATGGCAGAACAATTGATGGATTGAAATAACAAGGAAACAAAATTAAGTGGTAAACTGAAGAGTTATCCCTCCTAATTTATATGCCTTACCGACTATACGTGTTTTGCTAGCACTTGTACACGAGCGTAGACATAAGTTCAGACTAATAACTAAATCTGAATTACCAAATGAAGGACACAAGCAGGATTATAAGTGGCAAGAAATTACCTGACTCGATATTGTAAAGTCGTTTCTGGTTTATGTTCTTTAACAAAACGTGATTCTTAACGTTCCCTCTCACAGTATGGCAACACTATAACTATCATTATTTAGTGACAAGAAAGAGTTGGAATAAGTTGCTTAGAATGTGAGTCATAATTTTTCATTGATTTCAGATTGAATATTTTCTCAAGTCTGCAGGGATACTTTAATCTTCCACGTTTAATGCAGTGGCTAAATGTCTAATAACTGCCCTTGAAAGTGGCACCCATTTTTGAATAGCTGTGAAGTCTTTGTTGCTTTAACCTTACGATGCAGGCAATAGAGCCATGGAGGGTTTCTAACAATGAATCAAGCATTGCACTTTCCAAAGCAAAAAGTTCCGGCACATATGTCATTCTAGCCCAACTCTATGCCAACTTTTTTATATTATAATACCTTCAAGAATCTGGAGCTTAACTTAGTCTTGCAGAGGTGACATTAAGAAAGTTTAAGATTTAATTTTCAACAAGCGCAACTCTTTCCCTATCCTAATAATATTAATAATAATAAATACAAACAAATAGATAAGCAAGGAAAATAACAATAATAAATAATATCATAAAAATCCAAATAATACAAATAATAGTAAAAACTTAGATCATATGAATAAATAGCTTTTTAAATTATTATTGTTATTCTTATTTATTAGTATTGTTTTTACCAATATATGATTATTTTAACCTATGTTTAATCTTGGATGTTCAATGGTTTTAGATATATATTATGTTACTAATTGATATGTTTATATCGTTTTTTATTATATTCATTTATTCTCATTGCTATTTATATTTAAAGATCTCTTAAGTAAATAATAAATAATAAAATTTCAAAATCTCTACTTAGATGTTGGAGAGAATTAAAAATTGTGTGTTAAAAATAATTCTATCTAGATATTGAGAAATTATTAAATATTAAAAAATAATAATAGTAAATTTCTAATGAAAAAAGAAAATATATAATAATTCATTTTATTGTAGCAAAATTATGAAAAATGAGCTTGCTTCAAAAATCTACCTAGATGTTAAAGATTTTTACAGAGGTTTGTAAACTTATGAAACCTTAGTCTAAAACCATAAAATAAAAAACCCCAAAATAAAACACTAAAATGAAACCCTAAACTAAAACCTTAGAATGAAACCTGAAAACCCTAGGTGAATCCCTAAACTGTAAATGAAATCTGAAACTCTAGGTGAAACCTTAAACCCTAGGTGAAACCCTAAACCTTAAGTAAAACCCTAAACCTTAAGTAAAACCCCAAACCTTAGTTTAAACCCTAAATGAAAACCTAGGCCCTAAAGTCTTCAAATCATTCTAAAGGATTTGTATAAAAACATTTTGTAAAATAATTTGTTTTCGAGTGCCACCTAGATTATAGGGTACTCGAAAATTTTATTTTATTAAGAATTTTCATATAATTTTATAATTTAAAATAATAAAATTAAATAAAAAAAATAAAAATGAGATTTTAAATATAAAAAGTCACACCCAAACTCTGCCTAGAGATTGGAAAGTCCAAGTGATTTTTTTTTTTTTTACTTAAGGACCCGATCTTAAATTTGCACCTTGTCATCACTTATGACATATATTAGCATATATCTCATTTTAGATTAATGTTTGCCCACATTACGCATATATATATAATTTATTATTGATGTTTATGGTTAATTATAATATTTTTTTTTTGGCATAAAAAGTTCTTTAAAAATTTAGTTTTAAAAAATAGAATTTAAATAGTATTTTGAGAAATATAATCTTTGATACTCTGTCTAGATGTTTGAGAGTCACCAATAATTACCATTTGCAAAGAGTGTTATTTTTATTTTTAAGAAAATATTGTGATGAATCTTAGACTGAAAAGATTATCTTGAAAATCTGCCTATATGTTAGAGAATTTTTAAGGTATTTTTTTAGTTTAGAGATTTTCATTATATTTTTAAATAAAAAATTTTAATTGATTTTTATTTCTTGAAAATGAAAGCAACTATAATTAAATTCCATATAAAAATCATTTTTATCAAAACTTATAAATAGTGCATGACTAATTCGATCGATTTAAATGGGCGCTATGGGGGTGCTAATCATTTTTCACACATAACCAACTCCTAAACCTAATTTTGTTTCCCTAGACCAAAATTATCTTTTTAATAAACCTTAAATCATTTTATTATTTTATTAAAGAGATAAATTTTTTGGTGACAAATCATGCCCTAAAACAAATTGGTGGCAACTCCTTATGATTTCATGATTTTAAATTTTTACATCTAGCAATCGAGTCTTCGGACTAATACATTATGATAACTTGGCAACTTCACTAAGGACATTTTGAGAGTCAGGCAAAAAATTTTAATCATGCACTATCAAAAGTATTGGATTTAATTGGTTTTATTTGATATTTAATTTAATTTTTTTAAAAAAATCAATAAATTGCATGTTAGTTATTATCTTGTTTTGATTTTGTTATTTGTAATTTATTTATGTTGTCTAGATTGATATACTGCTTTGTATATTTTTGCACATTCACTTACATGCATGAGCTTGAGACTCGAGCTCCATCCTTATTAGGAGAAAATTAAGTAGCTACACTCTCGTGAAGTGATAATTTTTGGATTTGCTAGTGAAACACTTCCACTTAGATCAAACTTTTTTCGTTTGTAGCCTATAATGAGTGAGGATTGATATGCCTTATTAGTTTATAATAGATAATGATGTAAAGTTTGATTTGAGAATCTTTAGATTAATAAATCTTGACCAAACATATTGTGAGTCATAGAAAGCCTGCCCAGGGTAGAACCATGCTACCTTTTTAGAAACTCACCAAAAATCAAGACATTGTATATATTCTATTGTATTATATGGTTGTTTTGTTATTTCTATTATTTATTTGTTTTGGATTATTCATTCATTTTTATTTGTATAGTCTTTAATTTTGTTGCATACATTATATAGGTATTATATTTTAAGAGAGGATATTTGTTTTAGGTCAATCATTAGCAAATGGTTCTTAGAAAGCCATCAGTAATGTCAACCTCTTGTAGAAATTATTTAAAAGTTAAAAGCCATGCAATCTCTTTCATAGGAATTACTTGAAAGTAGGATATCTGGGGCATTTTGATTAATTTGTGTTTAAGATAATAGTGTAAATAAAGTTAGGAAAAAAAAGTCCAAATAAAAAGAAAGAAAATGCAAAAAAGAGAGAGAGAGATTTAGGATAGGTAAAAAGTTTGTCATCCTTTAGGAATTCAATCATTGCATTCTACATTCATCGCTAAGGTGATTTGCATATTTTGGGTTTTTCCATTTTTGTAGATATATTTACATCATTTTCATACTTAGGCATTTACAAAAATATTTTATGTAGCATGCAAATTAGGAATTGTGTCATTCATTTAGTAAGAATAATAGCATAAACATTTTGGTTTAAACCTTTGAAATAAAATATTTGTTTTGATTGGTATAAGAAGTTAAAAATATGAAAGATTAGTTGGAGGCCCAAATTAGTGCTTTAGAATGCAATTAAGAGGAGTTTGGTCATGACATTTGAGAGATGATAAAACAGTTTGCTGAGTTGATGAAAATGGTTGATAGACTCAAGGAGCTTAAGTTGGTGCCTTTTCAATGGTCTTTACCAATTTCAATTCAAGTAAGTCCCATGAACTCATGGATAAAATGATTCTTGTTGTGCCCAATACATTTTCTGAGCTTGCTGAAGCATTAAGTGGTTTAAGTAATAATGAAAGTTTGGATAAGATCATGAAAGGGATAAGTGATCTAACCACATAAGTGTCTAAGCTTTAAATGTGATTTTCGGGACGGAATCACAAGATTTTGTACAACCTTTACAAATTGCTTTGAACCCGAACTTGCATTCAAATCCTTTTCATGTTTGTCTTTAACTTCTTTTCTAAGCATCTAGGTTTAGGCCCCAAAACTTCAAGCAATCTCCATGAAGTCCACATCTCTAGCCTTTTATTCCCCAACCACTTGTTCAACCAATTTCTCAACTTTACACTTTTGCACCACCACCAAATTCTTAGACGCCTAGCTAGTCTGTTGCCTAAAAATTACCTAAGAAAAAAACTAGTTAGATCATATTCCCTTTTCATATGAAAAACTCTTTTCCTATCTATTTTAGAGATACCTTGTCACCTCTGTGCCTTCAGAGCCTTTAAAGCCTTTGTACCTAAAATATTCTAATCCAAATCTAAGATACGAGTACCACGGTGGGAATATAGGGCACTTTATTGAAAATTATGAGGCTTTGAAATATAAGATGCAATCACTCATAGATGCAAAATGGTTTGATCCAACGATAATAATGTGTTAAAGATTTAGGAGCAATGAGAAAAAATGGCATGATGATGAACATGGATAGGATTTTTAATTAAAAAAAGTATTTAAATGACAGGTTGTTAGAAAAATGAAAAGCAATGTGAATTTCTTTTGTTTGGAAAATGCTTCTTTTTATGTTAATATGATGTTTTTTCTGAACTTGAATATGTGAATTATGGTTTGTCTTTAATTCTTGCCCCTTTTTCAATTTTCATATTTTTCATCAAAGATCTTTGTCATTCATTTATTTATTCATTCATTCATTTATGTATTCACTCAATAGAATGCAATTTATGTATGCTTTAAAGAAAAAAAAATTTCTTCAAGAATACTTTTTGCGATTTCTTTTAAGGATTAGAAGAATATTGATTTGATAGGAGAGATAGAAGATATTGTCAAAGACTTTTTGCTCAAAAAAATGATCAACTTAAAGGACTTAGCTTAAGATGGAAAGAATCATGGAATCTAGATGAATAGATGACGTATAGTTTCTTGGAAGAAATGATTCAAGTTGTTGAAGGTAGGGATAAATCTTGCAATGCAAAAAAATCCCAACTAGTTCCAAATGTTATTATTCTGTCCAAGTTCAAAGTTTGGACGTTTGAGAAATATAATGGAACTGGATGTCCTGAGACACAATTGGCTCAATACTGTCACAAAATGGTTGGGTATGCCATGACAAAAAGCTGCTTATTCATGCTTTTAAGAAAATTTGATTAGGATAGCAACCAATAGGTATTATAGTTTGAAAAGCAGTCAAATTCATACTTGGAGGGATTTATCACAAGCATTCTTAAAGCAATATGAGTACATGTTAGAGATGGCTTTAAACCGATTAACCTTTCAAAACATGAGAGAGCCCTAATGAGAGCTATAAAGAATATGCTTCTAGATAGAAAGAGGTTGCATTACAAGTCCAACCACTTTTAACTAATAGGGAGTTAAATTTCCAATTTGTGGATACCATTCTTTTTTTTTTATTATGATAAGTTGATTGGTAATACATCTTTAGAAGTTTTTGATTTACTATTTGTTATAGGTAAAATTTTGGATGGGATAAAAATGGGAAGAATTATAAATGCCAGCGTGAAAATTCCTAATGAAAGGTAGGAAAATATTTTTGATGGATACATTCACAAGATAATTGTTAAAGGGCAAAATGAAAGAAATCTCACCATGATATAGGAAGATTTGGTGCCATTCATAAAACCATAAGAGAAAGAAAGTTAAGATGTCTATTCACTTCTAAAGTCTTATGTTTAGCTCTTCATTTTACTAGTAAAAAATCATATGATTTCCATTGTCCCTACAAAACCTAGAAAGCCTCATAACCTTAAGTGGTATGATTCTAATGTTAAGTGTGAATTCCATGATGGGGTTTAGGGCATTTCATAAAAATTTATGCTGCCTTCAAGGATATAGTTCAGGCTTTGATCGATACAGATCTCGTAAAGTTTTAAGAACTGGTTAACAACTATGATGGTTGATAACAGTGAAATTGAAGGTCAATGATGCAAAAGGTTAAACACCAAGTGAGGAACTTTCTTTATTTTAAATGTCATCTCAAGAGCACTATTAGGAATGTGAATTTTTAGTTTGGGTCTGAGTGTGTGCATTGAAGACATGTTGTGCATCATAGTCTTTTGAGGTATTTTAATTTTTTTAAAAAGTTTTGGACTTGTAGGGTTTCTTTGAACGAAAAATAGTAAAAAAAAATGATTGGATTTGAATAAAGCCCCACATAGTTAAGTCCCAAGGTTATAGAAAGAGAATGCCTTTAAAAATGAAAAAAAAAAAGAGAAAAGAAAAAAAGTTTTATGATAAAAGAAAATAGTCTCGGGTGAGTTGGTAATAGCTATTAGGAGTTTGTCAAATATGATAGCACCTTTTCTTAAATCATCCATTTGATTCCATCCATTAGCCATGACCTTTCAAAAGTCATGAAGAATTTGTGAACCGTGCCTTTGCTTGATAACATTATGATATCAAAGATTGATATTCTTTTCCTAGGCAATTAATAATAAAACAACTAATTGAAAAAGGAAAAAGAAATTGGTATTCTTAGAAGATTAGGCATACCTGATATTTTTAAGAATTCAGATGTGATAATTTGATGTGCCAAATGCTAGGTTGTAATTTTAAAAATTTCCCAAGTCCTATAAAATGACCTTAAACATACTAACATTTCAGCTCTTTACCCCAAAGAGTCTAATGTCATGGGGGCACATTGATTAGAAAAGAAAAACTTCATTGCCTTTAAGACAACTTGAGTTATGATCAACCCACTCGTTCTCTTTTTGTGGAGTGAAATGAACTATTTGACACCATAAACGAGTTCATTCTACATGACCTTTTTTCTCATTCATTCCACATGACCTTTTATTTTTCTTACAGTAACTTTATCAATGGTGGTTTATTAAAATAAGGCATCTTTCATGAATTACACTATTAGCAAAGTAGATTAAGTTATGAGATATAGGGGACATGTCAAAAAAAATTAAAAAAAAGAAAAAAAAGAGGGAAAGAGAAAATGGTTATGACATTATGCACTTAAAAAATTCGAATAGATTTAAATAAAGTCCTGACAAATCCAAAAATTTTGGAGAAGAAATAGAAAGAAAAAACCAAAAGCCCAAAATGCAAAAACCAAAGGAAAAGTCAAGAAAGCCAATAATAAAAAAAAAAAGAAAACTTTTGAAATGCAAACCTTTCTTTAAGTTTATTTTCCCAAAAGGGAATTGCTCTTCAATATAAGTGATCATACTTGAACTGAAAAATGATCATATTTTGTCATCCCTTTATTAATATAAAAATTTATTCTTTGCTACCCTTTTGATTTTGATAAAATTCTTTAAAAAATGAAGCCTCACTAAGGGTCACCTTCTATGTTAGGGGGTAAAAGAGATGCATTTAGAGGTTAAAAATAGTGATATCTAAATTAAATCTCGTATGTTGGGGCAAAGGCTTAATATAAAAAATTTTCAAAAGTTTTGAATCCATTCAAAAAATAAGTGAAAGAATGAAAAAGAAAAAGTGAAGAAAAAAAACTAAAAAAAAAAGAAAAAAAAATGAAGAAAGAAAAGAAAAAAATGAATGGCTGGAAAGCATAAGAGAATGATAGAGAATATACTACAAAGCGAATCCTTCAACTGAAAGAATAATCATTCATTTCTAATTACCTTTAAACACTTATTTTGGGCCATATATCCTTTTATTTGAAAACTTCGAACCTTTGCCTATATTATGTCTTATGAAAAGTCCATTTTGAATCAAGTATTAATACTTAAAGTTGAAGAGCTTCTTATGGAAAAATGACCATAAACCTTTTGGTTATTCTTTATTGCCTAATTTCCTATTTGGACCATTATCCCCTTTTAGATAAGTTTGAATTCTTAAGTGTATAGTGTAATAATAAAAAAAATAAAAAAAAACAAAAAAAATGAATATGGCTCTTGGGTGAAAACCCTGCCAGTGAGAAGTCTAGAGTTTGAAGGCCACTCTTAATGCTAAATAAAGTGAATGATGAACAAAGATAAGCCAAACACTTTTAAAAGATCCAATATCAAAGTCTCAGAAGTCTAAGAAATGTTGATTTAAAAAATCTCAACTTTTTTCATTTCCAAATAACCTTTCAAAATCTCAAACCCTTATAACTAACTTTGATATATATGAAAATGTCACATTTGAAAAGTAAAGAAAATGTTGAATATGTTTGGTTTTGAAGCAATTCATGTTTTGGAAAACTTTTATTTTATCTGTGAGTCTGTGTAAAAAAAGTGTATACCTCTTTTATCGCCTTTAGGTGGAGAAATCATTGTGAATGAAAAGAAACCTTTGTATATTGAATTATCCAATCTATTGGAAAAAAAATTTTCACTTCTTTCATTTCTGATAGGGATAGACAATTCTCGAGAAAGAATTTAAATCCAGTTTAGCTAGCTCTCAGATTTTAAGCCTAGTTTAGTTGGCACCCATGAAAATCTAAGTCAATTTTTCTGGCATTTAATGAAAATTTAAACTCAGTTTAGTTAGCTTATAAGTTTTAAGCCCAATCTAGTGGGAATGCAAGTCTAGATTAGTTGGCATACAAATCTAAATTAGTTGGCACATAAGCCTAGTTTAGCTGGTACATAAGCCTAGATTAGTTAAAAAAGTATACACTCTTTTTATCTCTTTTAAGTGATGAAGTTTTTTTGAATCCACAAAAATTTTTGGGTGCAGAGCAAGTCTAGATTAATTGGTACATAAGCCTAATTTAGCTGGCACATAAGTTCAGTTTAGCTAGCATATAAGCTTATATTAGTTGAAAAAGTATACACTCTTTTTATCCCCTTTAAGTGGTGAAATTCTTTTGAATCCACAAAAATCTTCAGGTATAGAACCATCTAATCCATTGGGAAAGAAAATTTTCTCTTTTTTTTTTTTGATAGGAATCACCAATTCCCAAGAAAATTTTAGGTCTAGTTTTTTTGGCATCCAAGTTTTAAGCCCAATTTAGCTGGTATTACATACAAATTCAAGTTCAGATTAGTTGGCACCCAATGTAAATTTAAACCCAGTTTAATTGGCACTCTATAAGAATAAAGCCTAATTTAGTTGGTACCAATAAAAATTTAAGCTCAGTTTACTTAGCACATAAATTTTAATCCAATTTAGTTGGCACCAATTGAAAAATTTAAATCTAGATTATTAGCACTAATGAAAATTTAAGCTAAGTTTAGCTGGCACTTAATGGAAAGTTAAGCCTAATTTAGCTAGCACTAATGAAAATTTAGGCCTAGTGTAACTAGCATTCAATGAAATTTTAAGTCCGGTTAGCTAGCATCAATGAAAATTTAAGTCCAGTGTAGTTGATATTAATAAAATTTTAAGCCCAGTTTAGTTGGCACTAATTAAAATTTAAGTCCAGTACAATTGGCACTCAGGTTTTAAGCCTAATTCAGCTGGCACTCAAACATTGAGAAGTCTTAAACACAATTTAGTTGGTACTCAAATTTGAGCCCAGATTAGCTGGCATCCAAATTTAAGCCAAGATTAGCTGGCACCTATGAAAATTTAAGCCAATTTAGTTGGCATGTAGGCCTAGAATTAGCTTGCATGAAAGCCCAATTTAGTTGGCACCTAAACTCAGATTAGCGGTCACCTCATTCAACCAATGGTTCAAGTGCGATAACCTTATTTGACTTGCGGTTCAATCCCAGTCATCTTTATCTTTTGACTAATGGTTTAATCTAGTCGTCTTTAAAACAAAAAACAAAAAGTAAAAAAAGGAGAAGTAAAAAGAAAAAATAAATAAATAAATAAATAAAAGCAAAAAATAAAAACAAAATAGCAAGAAAAATAAAAAAAAATGAAAAAACAAAACAGAAAAGAAAAAAAATTCACTTTAGGAAGTAGCATTCGGACAAAGTTATTTTCTATGTCTTTACATTATTTTTTATCCTCATAAATATATAAAAAAGAGTAGCTATAAACACTTAATTTTGTCTAGTATATTTTATTATTTTAATTTGGGCTTGTTTTTGTAATTGGGGCTAACCTTCATTTTTTGAGCCCATTGCATAACTCATTTTTAAATGGTTCGATATAAGGGCCAGTGTGGGCTTCATAGTGAGGCCTATTGCATAGGCTCGAATGGTAGGTCAAAATGATCCAATAAAAAGGCTTGATAAAAGACTTATTCTTAAAACCCATTAATGGCTCGTTGTTGGCCATTAAACAAAAAAATAAATAAAAATAAAATCAGAAAGAGCTTGGCCTAGAAAAATAATATAAGCTTGAAATTATGAATAAAAAAAATAAAGATAGCCCAACAAAAAAATAAAGCCCAACCTTAGCCATAAAGCTAGGCCCAAATAAAACTTAAGGCCCGAAAAGTATTAAGTTTTTTTAAAGCCCAAGATATGGCCATCAAACGAGGCCCATTCGGCCCAATTACAACCTTGCAAGCATGAAAGCTACATGTAAAATACAAAAACTGAAAAAACTTGCATGAGTTTTATAGCTTGAGAACGTGATCATTGGTGATAAGCAGAAACTGAAAAAAACTAGAAGAGGGGGGCTTGGCAATGTGAGAAAGAGGGGGAAGCTTTGCATGAAAGAAAATAGAAAAGAAAAAAAGGAGAAAGAGGTGAAATAGAAAAACCAATGGAAGAGAAGAAAGAAAACCAGGAAAACGAAAAAAATTGACCAAAAAATGGAAAGAAAACAGTTTTGAAAAAATGGCGGCAAGCAGGAAGAACCAGACGGGAAGGAGGAAAGGAAAACCAAAAACAAGAAGAGGAGAAACTGGAAAAGGGGAGACAATGAGGAGGTGAAACATTCGGAGCAGAAAAAAAGCAAAAAAATAAAAATAAAAAAGAACAGAAGGGAAGAGAAGGCTTAACAGAAGGAGAGGCATTGGCTCGTGGAACGAAAGGAGAACAGAAAAGAGAAAGGCAGAAGCGAGGAAGGTCATGAAGCAGTAAAATAAAGGAAGAGAGGAAAAGGCTGGCGATGAGCAAGAAAATAGTAGCAGTAAAGAAGAAAGCCACGTGAAAAGAAAAGCAGAAACCGTAAAAACAAAATAGAAGGAAGTAGCAGGTGGCAGTAGCGAACAAAAGAGAGCAAAAAAAAAAAAAAAAAACAGAAGGGAAACATGAAGAACAAGCAGCGGGCGTTCGAGGCAGCAATAGCAAGCAGGAGAAGAACAAAAATAAAGAAGACCAGAAAAAGGAAAACTTGGCAGAAGCGGAAGTAGCAAGCAGAAAAAAAATTAGAAAAAAAAGAAAAATGGCGTCAACAAAGGAAAACCAGATCTCTGAAAATAGAGAAACAAGCAGGAAAGGAACAGAAAGACAGCAAAAAAAAAAAAAAGAGAGAGAAAAGAAGAGGACCACCAGAAAGCACTAAACAGCGAAGGCACAAAAATCAAAGATCTGGGCAAAACGCATTTAGGATGAAGAGCCACGAACAGAAACGAAAAAGGTAGTTTCCATAACCGTTTCCTTTTTCATGAAGCCTGCAGCTCGTTTTTTTTCTTTTCTTCATTCCGTTTTCTTCAATTTTTTTTCAGCATTGGGTATGTTGTGGTCATGGGTAGTAATGCTTGCGGCACATATGATATGCTATTTAGTTTGTAAGAAGCTTCAGGCTTCTTCCTTTTTATGTTTTTTGGGATGTGTTTACTGCATGCAAGATTGATGCCACAGTAGACTTTCCTCTTTGATGCGTGTGGGTTGTTAATGGAGAAAACAGGACTTAAAGTTTTGCCTTGTCGTTGTGATTGCTAATTGGTTAATTAAGTATTCTCTTATTTTATTGTCTTGCCTTTCATGTTTTGGCCTAAGTGGGTCAATACATTGAGAAAGAAACAGTGCTTTGCTAAAAGTGGGGGTAGGGATGGTGGTCATCTCACTTAGAATACTGTAGAATAGTCTTTGTTTTCTTAGCTTGTAGTTACTGTATGAGCTTGATTAGGGACTGTGAAGATAATAATAATAATAATAATAATAAATATAAACAAATAGATAAGCAAGGAAAATAACAATGATAAATAATAATCATAAAAATTCAAATAATAGAAATAATAGTAAAAACTTAGATCATATGAATAAATAGTTTTTTATATTATTATTGTTATTCTTATTTATTAGTATTGTTGTTACTAATATGTAATTATTTTAATCTATGTTTAATCTTGATTGTTCAATGGTTTTAGATATATATTATGTTACTAATTGATATGTTTATATCGTCTTTGATTATATTCATTTATTTTTATTGTTATTTATATTTAAATATTTTTTAAGTAAATAATAAATATATAATAATAAATAATAAAATTTCAAAATCCCTACCTAGATGTTGAAGAGCATTAAAATTATATGTTAAAAAATAATTTCAGCTAGATGTTGTGAAATGATTAAATATTAAAAATAAAAATAGAAATAACAAATAATAATAATTACTATAATAATAATAATAATATAATAAATTTCTAATGAAAGGAAAATTTATAAAAATAAAAAAATTCATTTTATTTTAGAAAAATTATGGAAAATGAGCTTGCTTCGATAATCTACCTAGATATTGGAGATTGTTTGACAAATTTACAAACTTGTGAAACCCTAAATTGAAACCCTAAAATGAAACCCTTGAATGAAACCCCAAAATAAAAATCTAAAATGAAACCCTAAACTAAAACCCTAGGTGAAATCCAAAAGCTCTCGGTGAAACCTGAAACCCTAAGTGAAACCTGAAACCATAGGTGAAACCTTAAACCCTAGGTGAAATCCTAAACCCAAAGCAAAACCCCAAAATCTTAATTCAAACCCTAAATAAAAACCTAAGCCCTAAAGTCTTAAAGCTCCAAATCATTTAAAATTTTTAAAGATTTGTATGAAAACCTTTTGTGAAATAATTTATTCCCAAATGTCACCAAGATGATGGGGTATTTAGAAATTTTTATTTCATTAAGAATTGTTATATAATTTCATAATTTAAAATACCAAAATTAAATAAAAATAAAAAATAAAAAATGAGATTTTAAATATAAATAGACACACTAAACTCTGCTTAGAGGTTGGAGAGTTCAGGTTACCTTTTTTTTTCTTAAGGACCTGATATTAAATTTGCATCTTGTCGTCACTTATGATATACATTTGCATATATCCCATTTTAGATTAATGTTTGCACTAATTACGCATATGTATATATATATATATATATTTATTATTGATGCTTATGGTTAGTTATAGTATTTTTCTTTTTTTTTTTTTCATAAAAAGTTCTTTAAAAAATTAGTTAAAAAAATAAAACTAAAATAGTATTATAAGAAATATAATTTTTGGTACTTTACCTAGATGTTAGAGAGTTACTAATAATTATTATTTGCAAATAGTGCTATTTTTATTTTCAAGGAAATACTACAGTGAATCTTAGACGGAAATGATTACCTTGAAAATCTACTTGGAGAATTTTAAAGTATTTCTTTAATTTAGAGATTTTACAATATTTTTAATAAGGAATTTTAATTGATTTTATTTCTTAAAAATGAAGGCAATTATAATTAAATTTTATATAAAAATTATTTTTATTCAAACTTATAAATAGCGCATGATTAATTAATATCGATTTAAACAAGTGTTGTGGGGGTAAGAATCCTTCCTCACATGTAACTGACTTTTGAACCCAATCTTGTTCTGTAGATAAAAATTATCTTTTTTATAAACCTTAAGTCCATTTTATTGTTTTATTAAAAAGATAAATTTTTGGATAGTCAATCACACTCTAAAAAAGATTGATGGTGACTCTCCGTGTGTTTATGATTTTAAATTTTTATATTTAACGATCGAGCTTTCGGACTGATACATTATGACAAGTACCCTTTGACACCATCAATTGAATGCTAATTTCTGTTACTTCCTTGTCTGACTCTTTGGGTAGACCTGCTCATTCATAGTTCTTCAATATCACTTGTTTGTTGCTTACCACTTCTTCACCAACCATTCTTAGCTGATACAAAGAAATGTAATAGATAAAAGTAGGAAAAACGAATCCTGAAGTAAGCAGACAAGAGGCCTAAGACTGAAGAATCCAAAGAGAAGAACAAGAAGTAGAAGAAAAAAGGAAAGGTGGCAGCAAGTACATGGGTGCATTGCTGTGAGAAGGAAAAGAAATGTTGAAAAAATATAGTGGAAGTTGCAACCTTGTAAAAAGGATAGGAGAGAATAAAGTACGTTAAAGTAAAGATTTTTATGTTTCATATATTGGTACAAAGACCAAAATGTCTCTTACAGGAGTTGTAACTTTTGGATATCCCATGTTTACAATTGAAAAATCCAAATACGTATAGGATCTTTGGAACATCCTACGTAGCAAAGAGCAAGAATTTGAAGATTGTTTGAATATATTTTCCAATAGAAAACAACAAGAATTTTATTCTGCATTCCTTTGTACAACTCAATTTGTCGAGGTATAATGTTTTAGTTGGTATAATCATCAATTGGTAACATCAAAGTTATAAGATGGTTCAAACCCAATTCAAAGTTAATTAGCCCTGTCAATGGTCGATAAAAGCAATGATGAATCTTGACATTTTGTTTTGAGCGAGTCAATTGAAAAAAGAAAAAAATAATCTTATTATATACTCCATACTCGAGCTGAAAAAAAAAATTATAAATTTATCAACTCATAAGAATACCATTACAACACAAATTCCAACCCCTTTCCCAGACTGAACTGGAGCTGCAAAACTTGATTGGGAAGGAGAGACCAGTGGACCTTCTTATGTTGAGTGAACGGAATCTGAAAGTAAGAAGATTTCCAGGGCATTATTAGTTTGGGACACAGAAAACATTTTAATCGAAGATTTTCCATCGGACATTTTATATCGTTACATGCTATATATTAAACCAGCAAGCACCAAACTTTTTCCTTTTAAAACAAACAGCCAAAACAGGATGGCATTATTGTTGAAATTATACAAGGAAAAAGAAGGCTGAATTACTGGTGAGAGGCTTAACAGATCCGTGGTGAAATGAAAAATATGCACAAAACAAAAAAAGGAGAAGCCTATGATTAGTGTCATTCAGGAGCAACTTCAACTATTTTTTTTGCTAATGCTATGGCTACTAAAAATTCTTATTAGAGCTGCAGGAGCATTTACAAAGCCTTCTGCTATGTTTTCCATGTAAGCAATCCTCTCTTGTCCGATGAAAGGTAGCATTTTGTCCAAGAACTTTGAGTAGAAGTGACAGAAATCGAAAACCGCGAACAGTGGCGTAAGAGAAATGTTATTCAGCAGGTCAAAAAGTAATTGTATTTCTTTTGTTATGTTATGTTATTTATTTATTTTTATTGAATCTCTTAAAATTATATTTATTTGGAAAACTAAGCTCTCAATTTTTTATATAAAAATCAAATTTATGGCTAATTTAAATTAAAATAACATTTTTAACTTAATCATTTTGATTAAAATTTAAAAAATGTAAAACTTAAATTAACTAAAAATATGCTCTTACTTTGTTCTGAGTTGAACTTTTTTTTTTTTGTCATTTGTAGTCCAATAGTGTTTATAAAAGTTAAAATTAAAAAAAAATAAAGGTAAAGATAAAATATCTAAAATAAAAAAATAAATGGACAAGTGTTGTAAATAGAAAAAATAAATAAATACATTTAGATCACATATAGGCAAGATCTATAAATGTTCACCATAAACTAAAAGACAAATATTTAATCTTAAATATGTAAATAAAAGAAAGAAATTAAAGATACAATTAATAGAATATAAAATTTTCTTTCCATTTAAAAGTAGATATGGCTATTTAAATAAAATCTGAAACAAATATTTTTTAAAGGTTTGGTAGTTATCAATGACTATGACTTAAAGCAAAAATTCCACGACAACCTAAAACTTATTTTAGGAAATTGCTTATAAAGCTAAGGTTAACCTCTTTGTAAGGTTCCAACAAATCCTTGCGTTCACTTACATCATGGAGCATGCCAAAAAAGGAAGCAAGTTGAGAAAAATACTACAATTATAGCCTGGTTTGCCTAGAAAATATGTAAATTTGGATTTTTCATTTTAGATTATTATTGTATATTAGTATTTGTATGTTAGCACATGATTATTGTACATATCTGTATACTACCAAATTTGTCATTGACAAATAAAAAGAAGCCCTCTCAAGCTTTAGCCAAAAGATTACAACGAACAATTAGGAGATATTATAACCAAACAAAAAGAAAGTGGCAAGAGACAGTAAGGACATTAGCTCTACATCTTTTTTCACATCTAGTATCTTTCTACTTATCAATAATGGAAGCTAATAGAGTTCTTGATGGATTCTACCTCAAATGTTTCAACATAAAAACAAAACAACTTTATCTTTTCTTCTTCCACTTCCACCTCGAAATCTTAAAAAATATGACCACAAACATCATCTAAAGACAGTCTAACTAATTATGCATTTAGTAAACCCATTTCAATACAAATTATAGGTGAATCAAAAGTTGAACTTCTTTGTTAATAGCAAAAATCCAAAAATTAAGAGGCTAAAGGCAACAAAAAAAAAAAAGAGTAAAATCTTAAATCGACAATTAAATATCACTAAAAATAGTGACATAACAATTTCAACATCAAAGAGAAAAATAACCATCAATAGGTTTCAATAATGGTTAACATAGAATCCAGCCCAATAACAAGATTAACATATATATTCAATATTAATAAACATAGAATCCAACTCAATGCTAATAATAATCAAGAGCTATGCGTGTTGCAAGTAAAAGAATAAATTTATGAGAAGAATGATGGAGTGATAAATACCCAGATTCTCTATCCAAGCTATTATTGATAACAGTTGTAGCTTTCTCTCTTTCATATCTTATTGAAATATTTCTTAACTCTTTATAATTGGCACTTGTCTAATAATAGATTCAACAACAATTACACAATAGGCTATAACACTGAATTTATTTCATCAAATCAGTAGATGAAAAATCGATTAAGAAATTAAAAGTTATGAAAGTAAATAATCATATCTTGATTCATTTCCAAGCAAAACAATACTAATAGATATATTTAATATTAAAAGCAGTTGCTTATCTACAATAATTACATTAAGAATTTAAGATCATTTATTTACCTTAATATTACTAATCTAAAAATCTAAATTTCATACTTTGGAAATCATCAACATAAGATTTATAAAATTCATATATTTTAAATCAAATTATGTTACTTACAAATTTTAACTTACATAAGAAACATGATCACCATCTTATGACTTACTCCCTCTACTTGCCTGGTCACTAAGTATTGGTTAATGAATCCCTTCTTTTTTATCATCAAGAATGTCATACTCTTCGCTAATGTTCATGATGTCTGCCATAGCATAAAGGATAGCAATAATACATGAAAGACAATAGCAAACAACAATGCCAATGATAAATGCTAGCGCAATGTAGAAAACCACAAAAAAAAACATAAAAATTGAGAAAATTTATACAAAACATGCAGAAAAAATTTGCATTTAAAGAGTTAGGATCTAATTACATGGAAAAAACCTTGAAACACAAAAAAATAGGAAAAACAACATAAGAACTAACCAATAAAGCTTAGGGGAGCTATGTGCCATTGCTTGGTCACCTACACCATTGGAATCCATTAATCCACCATATGAATAAAAATATTGTATTTGCAATTTTCAAGTGCTTTGTAACACTGTTGGAAACATCAATTTCAAATGATTAACCACTAAATGATAATCTACAATATTATATACAATTTAAGCTATAATAGTCATATAGAATTTAAGCTATAATAGGTAAATTAAATATATCTAAGATACATTATGAAACATATATAAATGCCAAAGATCATAATAAGATTCTCTAACACTTAATCAACTAATGTCAAATGCATAAGGGTGATTCTCATAACTCATTACAACTTTAATATAAATGGTATATTTTGCAACTTAATCAAATAGCATTGGCCACATAAATGAAAATAACCAATCTGCATCAAACAACTAATTGTAATCCAAACTTCATAATGAAACATGAGTTAATTTGCACTTTCTCTAACAGGGCCTATAGCTTATTTATTCCAATTTTACACTAATGAAACAAACTTTCAAAATTCCTCTCCATAACCATACAACCTAAAAAACTATTATCTCAATTATCATAGTAGAAGTAATATCTTCCATCTCAACTTACCAATTAGCCAATAAATAGCAACATTTTACAACTAATCCTAAACCATCATTAACTTCCCAAAAATAATCAAATACTAATATAACTAATGATTATTAAATTTATAGCTTTTTATAAGTCCATTTAGTCTTGAAAATTTGAAAATTTTCGTAAATTTGGTGCTTTTAATGTGTGAAATCTTGATTTTTAGGGTTTGATACATGTAGATGTGAAAACCAAGCAAATCATGCACGAAAATGGCACGCATAAACCATGTAACATTCGGCCATGCACTAATGGATATAATTGAGCCAAAGAGTCATAGGATTTCCATAATATGTTCGCCTAAAGAAAAAAGATTTATTGAATGTGGACTCTTGTCAATCTTAAAAGAGTTTTAAGCCAAGAAGAACATATTAAAGAAGGCTAAAGATAGAGTTATTATGTAACAATAACTCTTGAATTTTAATTCAAGAGAGTTTGAATTCAACATAAACAAATCAAGAAGATTGATCTTGGAAATTCAACTTAATTGAAACTTTTAATGGCTGATAAGATCATGTTGATTTGAAAAGACACATAAGCATAGAGGACTAATCAAAGAATTCCATTTGGCCAACACAAGCTCCATCTTATCTTTGAAGATCCCTATATTTGACCAATATCTATTAAGATCAAGATAACATTGTAATCTTTTAGAGTTCAAGATAAAGTAAGACTTTACAACCTTTATCCCCTTTGGCTGAACCTAGCTTTGTAAATAGGCTAGGTATTCTCACTTGTAACTTATTCTATTCTATGTATTCTCCAATCTTATTCCTTTATTTTTCTTTTCTTTTTTGATTTTTTTTAGTTTTTTTTTTTTTTTTTTTGCAATTTAGCTAAGGTAATAGACCAACTAATACTCCATGGTTTTATTTTCTCAAGCTGTTTAGAATACAAGTTTGTTTAAAGCTCTTTTCTCTTTTTACATACACAATTATTAATTTTTAAACATTTATGTACTTTTGAAAGCATTCGGTTATTCTCTTTTTAAGCTATTTACAATTTGATCTTGCTTTATTTTATATTCTTTTATATTTGTCCAATCCCTAAAGCTAGCAAGTGATAATTGGTTAGTTGGCTTTTGGCTTATACATTTATAATTCCCATTGCTCTTATTTGTTCTTTCAATACAACCAATCATTCTTTTGATTTGTTTAAATATAAAGTTAGTAAGAATTTCCTTTGGTGCTTGATTTTACACTCCAAATATAATATTCGTGGGAATGATACTCTATTTTATCACTTTATTACTTGATATTGATTTGTGTAATTGCAAGCTTAAAAAGTAACAATCAAGTTTTTGGCGTTGTTGTCAGAGATTATACTAGTGCTAGAAGACCAATATCAATATTGATTCATTGTACTTTATAATTTAGACTCATTTTATTTTTACTTGCTTTAATCTATTTTGATATATATATATATTTGCATGCGTAGATCTCAAAGCATTGATCTAGCTCCACTTGATAAAGAGATTGAAAGAACACTTGGGTGACTAAAACATGAGCAAGCAACAAATTTGATCCTAATGGTGAATGCAACAAATGAAGGTCATGGAACCTTTAAGAACTATGCCATCCCAAACCCTAAAGGCTTTTAACCAACTATTTAAAAGTCAACAATCCAAGCCAATAACTTCAAAATTAAGCCTTCTATAATCTAAATGGTCCAAACTTCTATTCAGTTTGGAGGACTATCAAATGGTGATCTTACTCTTCATCTTTCTAATTTTCTTGAACTTTGTGACACTTTTAACAATAATGGAGTTTCAATTTATGCAATTAAACTAAGATTATTTTTGTTTTCTCTCAGGGACAAGGTGAAGAGCTAACTATTTTCACTTTCCTCTAGCTTTATTACAACATGTGATGATATAGTCTAAAAATTCCTTGCCAAAAATTTTCACCAATTAAAATAGTAAAAATGAGGAACGAAATCACAATCTTTCAATAATTCAATGGTGAGACACTTTATGATGTGTCGAAGAGGTGCAAAGAGATGTTGTGTAAATGCCCACAACATGGTATCCCATAGTGGTTTTAATTCCAAATCTTCTATAATGGGTTAACACCACTAATAAGAACAATAATAGATTTAGCTATTTAAGGAGCCATTATGAGAAAGTTATTAGAAAAGGCATACGAGCTTATTGAAGAAATAACAATCAATAATTATCAATGTGAAATCAAAAGGAAGGTAAAAAAAAAGCTATTAAGGTATATGAGTTAGGCACATTCACCTCAATTACATCCTAATTGGAAACCTAACCAAAAAGGTAGATGCCTTAGGAACCCAGTCGCCTATCACCCTTGTCTAAGCCATTCAAAACCCATTTGTCACTTATTATATTTATGAAGTCTACATTTCTTAAATAGGTGTCAATATAAGATAAAAACCTTACAATACACATCCCAATCGAAACCAACTGATAACCCTTATAACAACACCTATAACCTAGGCTGGAAAAACTAACCTTACTTTTCTTGAAACCAAAACCAACACCTACCAACAATCTAATTTTTGCTAAAATCGACCAACCTATAATCCACCCCAATAAAAGAAGCCTAGTTTTGAAGAGATGTTCTCACAATTCTTATAGGCTCAAAATATTGCTATCTAAAGTCAAGGTACCTCCATCAATAATCTAGAAATCCATATGGGCCAATTAGCCAATGCCTTGACAAATTTCCTATTAGGATCCTTATTTAGCAATATTGAATCCAATCTTAAGAAGTAAGGTAAATAGGTGTGCAATGTTGTATACTCCCATGGAGAAGAAAAAACTTACTTATTAGATGATGATGATGATTTAATGAATGAACCAATGGTGGTGAACTTGCCAAGTTTTGTGAGAAGTTTGAAAAGGAGTACATAGAAGAGAAAGATGACATGGAGGTTGAAGAGTTGCTACGATTTGGTAGAGAAATTCTAAAAAGCTTAAACCCAATGATAGAAATTCAAAATGAAGTCTATGATACTTTCAAAGAATATAAACTTAAAGAAATGGAGAGGAATTTTTAAATAAAGGAAAACCTTAAGGAAGAAGTCCAAGAAGATGACCCATAAGAAGAATTTGAAGAGAAATACATGAAAATTGAAAGGGAAAATAAATATCCCTTACAAGTTGAAAAAGCATTTTTGAAGGGTTTAGATCTTATTGTGAAAGTGTAAGAGGACTACCAAGAAGCAAATAGAATAAGATTGACTCCAAGAATGTCAACGCCCAAGAAAACATTTCAAGTAGCCTAGTCAATGCCCACATCCAAATGGAGAAAGCTACTCAAAGAGTTAAAAGAAATTATACTTATGATGAGTATAGCCCAACACTTCAACAAATTCTTCCAACTAAATAAGATGACCTAATGAGTTTTTACATTCCATGTTCTATTGGTCATTTATTCTTTAATTAAGCTTTATGTGATTTGGGGTATAGTATGAATCTATTGCCAATGAATATTTTTGTTCAACTTGGAGCAAGTACATTGAGACCTTCAAATTTTAGCATTAAATTTATTGATCGATCTACAATGAGGCCATAAGGAATATTGAAAAATATCCTCGTTAAAGTGGGTAAATATATTTTTCTAGTTGATTTTTCTATTTTAGATATGGAAGATAGTGAAGTTCTTATTTTATTAGGTAGACCTTTCTTATTGACCTCAAGAGCCTTAATTGATGTCTGTAATTTTGAGGTAACCCTAAGATTCAAGGATAAAACGATAACCTTTAAAACTAGAGGTTAAGGCATTTTTAGGGATGAGAAAGATGTTCAATGGGTGTCTAGCCTAAAAGAGAGAGAGAAAGAAAAACTAGTTATTAGGGAGCCCTGTTGAATCTACTTGGCTAGCTCACAAATACCAGCTTTATGTAGTATAAATAACCATTTCACTAGTGCAAGTTTAAAAGGCCTACTATTGAAACCTAACTCTATCTATGTTATACCTACTAAAAGAATAAGTCATCCTCCTAAGTCTAAGTCAGTTTATGTGATTCTAGCCAAATGTAAGCAATAAGGGAAAATCCTTCCAAAAGAGAAATAATAGCCCTAGAATTCTTGGTATGGTCCAGCTTGACCAAAACTAGCATTGCTTGAAAAGCAACCTAAGTTTAACATTTGCAAGTTTAACATTTTTCTTTGTTATTTGTTTTATTTTTGTTTAGGACATGTATGCTTTGATTTTGTTTGCTCTTGTTTTGTTTTCTTAGGAATAAGGTGACAAAAGAGATGCCTAAATAAGTCCAAACAAGTTTGGTCTTAAACAAACAATGATATATTCCTTTTCCCTAACCTTTTAAATGTTTTGTGTTAAATTGTGTGTAAATCAAGTGTGGGGGAGGAAAGTTTTTGGTGCTAAAATTATTTTCAAAATTTTTTTAAAGTTACCCCCTAACGTTTTTGTTTTCAAACCAAGTTAACATGCCTATAATCATGATAATGTGTTCCTAGTGTCATACGTTAATCATGAGTGACTTAAGTATAATGTTAAGACAAGTATGAATGTAGTGGAACATGAAATGATATCTTAAGTATGCTATTCTATAGATTGTTAATTTTTGTGTCATGTGCATTTAGTCTTGATCTTTGACATGCATCAATTTTATGAAAATTATTGTGAATATAAAATTGCATAAAGATTTAAAGCATGAGTATAACTTTAGAATTTATTTTCTCAACTTTCGAGATGAAATCTTAGACTATACTTGACTTAAGAAGTGATTTAGATCATCATTGGATTGTTTGAGCCTTCTCAAGCCCACTTATGAATAAAGCTCATTGGTAATGCATGTTAGGGACAAAATAAGAGAACAAAGTTATATAAGGTAGGGAGGTGCAAGGAAAAAAAAAGAAACAAAAAAAGGTAAAACGCAAATATGGCTTATAAAAAAAAAAAGTGAAAAAGCCAAAAATGGTTGTGAAAAATGAAAAAAAAATATTTTCAAAATAAAGATGCCTCAAGCTTGTAAAGTTTCAAAAAATTCTCAAGTCCAAGTTTCAAAAAGTAAGCAAAAGGTTTTTGAGCTTAAAATATCCTTTTTCCCATATTGACCAAAGCTTTACATTACACACTTATAAAAACCTATTGATCTTGAGTTAAGTATGTAGATCTACGTTCATGGAAAGGGAATGAGGAAAGTAAACATATGAAGTATGCTCTATTTTTAAGTTGATATGTAATGGCATATCTTACTTTTTGCTTAGATTGCATGCATAGATTAAAGATAGATTAACTACATGAAAGTTGCATGAAATTAAAAGCTTACTTTTGAATAAATTTTATGTCTAATTATGTTCATAACGGGCATGACATTATACCATAATTCATGATTGATAACTTATGGAACTTTGACTTTGAGTGCATTTATTTTAATTGTTTAGTATTGTTAATTTAAGGATTTTGCTTGATGATAGGTAAAAAGCTAAGTGTAAGGTTGTGATGACTATTAAATTTATAGTTTATTTAAAGTCTATTTAGCCTTGAAATTTTGAAAAATTTCATAAATTTAGTGCTTTTAACGTGTGAAATCTTGATTTTTAGGGTTCGGTGCATGTGGATATGAATACCATGAAAACCATGCAATAAAGTGCACTCATAAACCATGTAACTTCAGCTATGCACTAATGGATATAGCCTAACCATAAAGTAAAGTGATTTCCATCATATGTTCAGTGAAAGGAAAAGGTTTTATTGAATGAGGACTCTTGTCAATCTTAAAAGAGTTTTAACCCAAGAATAATAAAAAAAGGCTAAAGATAAAATTATTATGTAATAATGACTTTTGAATTTTAATCCAACAAAGTTTGAATTTAGGATAGACAAATTAAGAAGATTGATCTTGGAAATTCAAGTAAGCTGAAACTCTCAATGGATGACAAGATCATGTTGATTTGGCAAGACACATAAGCATGGAGGATCAATTAAAGAATCCCATTCATCTAACATAAGTTCATCTTATCCTTGAAAATCTTTACATTTAGCCAACATCTATCACAATCAAGATAACATTGTAATCTTTTAAAGTTCAAGGTATAGTAGGACTTTGTAACTTGTATCACCCCTTGACTAACCTAATACTATAAATAGGCTAGGCAATTCACTTGTAACACATCCCATTCTATATCTTTTCCATCTCATTCATTTTTTTCTTTTTTTGTCTTTTTTGGTTTTCATTAGTTTTCTTTGTAATTCAGCCAGGGTGATAGGCTAGCCAATACTCCATAGTTTTGTTTTGTCAATTATTTACAATACAAGTTTATTTAAAGCTCTTTGCTTTCTTTAGAGGCAATATTGTTATTTTTCAAGCACTTATCTACTTTTTAAAGCATTTGGTTAGTCTCTTTTCAAGCTATTTACAATTTGATCTTGGTTTTTTTTTTATTTTTTTTTATATTTGGCCAATCTCTAAAGCTATCAAGTGATAGTTGGTTAGTTGGCTTTTGGCCTATACATTTACAATTCCTATTACTTTTATTTGTTCTTTCAATACAACAAATCATTTTTTTGATTTTGTTCAAATATAAAGTTAGTAAGAATTTCTTTTAGTGCTTAGTTTTACACCCTAAACGTAATCCTTGTGGGAACGATACACTACTTAATCAGTTTGTTACTTGATAGTGATTTATACACTTACAAGCTTAAAAAACAACAATTAATAACTTTAATAAATATAAATTTATACCTTCCATAATCCTCTTCCATTTGGGCCAATGTCACGTACTGCTTTGAATTCAGCTTTAATCCCATGTTCAAAACCTTTTCCCCCCTTACACAAAATGGTTTACATTATGTTTTGTTACCACTTCTATCACTTATAATCCGCAAACATAACCTATAATGGAAATAAATTCTAAACCAAAGAACCATTTGTATACTTGTGATCTTATTATTTTTAAGAATCCTCAGTTTAGGGCTAACAAACAAAAGAAACAAATTTGCACCTAACTAAAAATAACAATATTTTTCTAACAGGTTGAGAACAACAAAATAGCATAAGATTTCTTTTATTGCTAATCACATAAGAATTTGAACATCAGAAATAAATACAATACTAATCATCAATGACAAGAAACTACAAAAACATTATATTGTAAAAGATATTGAAAACATACAGACCTAAACACACCTAAATGGTATTGTAACAATATCATCATACAAAAATAGTTCTTTTATCTCATTTAAGAATATGTTTTTTTTTCATGATCGTATAATAGAATGATTATACTTTAAAACACTAATATCATTATGCCTTTTACATAAGCTGTTTTCTTGCCATGTCTAATAGATTAAATTGTGCTATCATGAATGTTACTTCAATTGAATCTGGCTAGAAAAAACAATTGCTTAATTATGATTACGATAAATGTTTTCCTTAATGTTACATTTGAATAAAGTTCTTTAGTTTGCAAAATTAAGGAAAAAAAAATTTAGATTCGTATCCATAACATGAAAAGAACAAAAATACTAATGAAAGATATATTTTCCACCAATAATCGCTATGACTACCTATATTTTAAAAAACATTTGCTAATCTCTATACCACTTAAACATTTTTTTTTTCATTTTTCATACTAAACGAGAAACAATAGCTAATTTCATTTTTCATGGTATGGAACTCTAAGTATACAACACAAATTTTTTTCTAAAGGCGATTTGCAGTTTGTTATGGTATTTAATAAAAGCAATGTATTAGATACTACAAACCTACATTATTTGAAGTTAAACTAATATTGAAATCATATAGCCTTGCAAACACCTTAATGGTATTGTAATAGAATCATCATACAAAAAAAAAAAAAACTGATATCTCATTTAGGAACATGATTTTTTTTATGATGGTATAACATATTCGAATATTATTTTTTTTAAAAAGGACATATTAATTGATAGAGTCAGAAATATATTACATTATTCTATAAAATTTGCTTGATTGTTACTTTTTATATATAGCTTGCAAGTGCATAGATCAAGTAATAAAGTGGAGTATTTCAATATCATTTTATTAAGGATTATAGAATCAAATGTTAGGTTAATCACAAGTACTAAAGGCAAAAATCTAATAGCTTATATCTAAACATATGAAAATTAAGGTTTAAGGTTATAGAGATCAAGTAAAGATTAAATGCGATATGTAGGCATGGTTTTTAACTTTACCAATTGTCACTTAGGAAGTAAAAGACTAATACCAAAACTAGATCTGTTAAAACAAGGATAAAAAGATTGCAAAGTAAAGAAAATGGAGTAGGCCGAATGCTTGTAAAGAAAATAAAGATTGCACAAAAACAATTTAAAGAACAAAAAAGTGAGTTTAGCCCAAATCTTGCAAAAAAATAAAGAAAACTTTGATCAAACTTGGAAAAGAGTGCTTGCTGAATTTAAAGAAAAGAAAACAAGATTTGCAAACTTGTAAACAAGAAAAGAGATAACTTGAAAATAATGCTTCTTGAATTAAAGAATTTGAAAAAAAAAAAAAGCTTTGTGGTTATTGGCAAATCTGTCACCTAAAACAATAACTAAACTAAAGAACTAAAAAAAAAAAAAAAAAGAGAAAAGAAGTAAGCAATGATGAAAATAAGTGAATCACTTCTCTATTTATAGAAGAGGGTTTGGTGAAAGGGGATAGGCTTCACAAGTATTTGATTTCAATTCAAATACAATTGGATGAACTTGATCTTGATCTTCAAAGCTTCATGGCCAAATGAGACTTTCCATGCTTAAGTGTTCTTGGCCGAATGGTCTCTTGGTTGATCAATCTTGGCCTCTGCTTGTATCTTGATCAAATCTTGGATAATCTTCTCCATTGGATTCAACTAAGGCTTAGAGCTTTAAGAGCAAATGGATTTTTATCCAAGTTTTGAATTTTAAATTGATAAAATTCTATTTCAAATGAATTTATTTAAGACTAAGCAACAAACTTCATGGTTAGCTTTAAACTTATCTTGGCTAAATGCACATTGTCTTCATTATGGAAAAATATATGGTAGGTCATTTGGAATTGCTTTTGCCAAGTTGATTGAGCTTGTAGAACCCATGATCTTGCAACTTTTTCTTCCCCCTTGCATGGCTGAATATGATAAAGACCTTATGCAACTTATTATCTTTATGGCTAAGCAAAGAAGGCATGCTTGTCTCAAAATTCTATCTTGGCCGAATGTGATGGAGTCCAAGTAGTTAAAATTGCTTGAATGTGGATCAAGATGTGTGGCATTAAGCTTTCATAATTAGGTTGAACATCTTTCTTGCATGCTTAAATGCATGGCTTACATGAAAATTAATTCTTGAGTTTGAAAACCTAAAACCATGAAAATAACATGAAAAGCACTAAAAATCATCAAAAATTTTAAATTTAATAACATGTAAAAACTCCATATATTTTGGTGCTATCATTGCCACACAAAGGTATTGATATTATCAACTCTAATGATATCAACAATTATGACATTACACCACATTGCTTATTTATACATTCAAATTTTTTACACATACAAAATAGTCAAGGTTTCAAAGTTTTTTTCTTTCAAATAAATGGTACACTTAAGTAGAATTTTACAATAAGAGTAACTGTTTAAACAAATATCATGGTTATGCTATTTTACAGGTCCATGTTAGCTAACATTAGAAAATAAAAGCTTTTCTATGTTTGCTCACAATTTGTAATTATTGATTAAGAAAGTAATTAAAATTTTAGAAAAATATATCTTAAATTTGCATGTAAGGTAGTGTTCTCTGAAGGCGATATACAATTTGTTATAATATTTAATAAAAGGAACATATGAGAGATTGCAAACCTATATTATTTGAAGTAAAACTGATTGAACAATTGCACTAAAAGTAATTGGTTGGAATGTAGTTTTTTAAAGCAAATACATTATATAATTGTGTATGTAGTAAACAATATCTACAATTTAGAACATATAAATTAATTTCTATTATATATATAAAGTCAAGCCAATTTAGGTAACAATTGGTTATTAAAGTACCTAAACCAAAAAATTACTCCTTCATATCATAGAAGTATATACATGATATTAAATCACACATATAAGAAAAATAATTGGCATAATCAACAATGATAAGTGTTTTTGAAGCCTAAAAAAGCACTTTTTTACTTGTATAGAAATGATTAGGGCATTGTATATTTCCTAAAATGTAGATTAGACCATCATAAAATTCCATTTACAATGCAAAATAGCATAAACTTTCTTTTATTACTAATTACATGTGAATATGTATGTAGACACCTATTTATGTTCGGGGTCAATTGGACCATAGGTCACTATTTTTTTATTATCATATTGTATAGTATTATTATTATTATTATTATTATTATTATTATTATTATTATTATTATTATTATTTTCTTTTTTTTTTCTCGATTTCTGTTGAGAATTGTGGAAACGGATACTGAGCTAGATCAAAATCCCATAGTCAATGATGAATCAAGCTTGGATAATTGATCATATTCAATAGGGACAAATCAGACTAAAACTCGGGCAGAATCAAATTTTAGGATTCAAGCTTGGATTGATTCTATCTGTTTTCTAAAATTTTGCTTTAAGGATGGACAAGGGCCAGTGGAAGGGAAAAAAGGTATGTTTTGGAAAGATTCTAGGTGTTAGGTTTTGGTTTCTGGGATTTCTGGGTTTTGGAATTTGGGATTTTGATTGTTAAAATTTGGTGTAGGATTTACGGTTTAGATTCAGGTTTTTGGGATTACGGTTAGATTTCTAAAGAATTTTTGAAAGAATCTGGAAAATTTGGGAAATATTTTGGTTTTGGATGAATTTTTTGGTGAAGTATGAACTATTCGATGGGGTTTTCCAAAAATTGGCAAGAATCTCTAGTTTTCGATAGGGTCCTTGTTGGATTTTAGAAAGAAGGGAGAGTGTTTAAAGGTTAGAGAGAGAGGGGACTGAGATTCTAAAGAAAACACAAGCAACTTGGCTTATATACTGACTCAAAATGGTGCCATTTTGGAATGCAAGATTCGTATTTTGACTCATCAACCTGCGCCCTGACCCACGCTCTGACCTGACCCGTTTTATTTTTATTTTTATATTATTTTTCTAGTTTTGTTTAAAAAAATATTATTTCTGCCATTTTTTGTTTTTGAAAATAAAAAAAAGGAAAGAAAAATGATTCAATAAATAAAAAACCTTTCTAAACAAAGATAAAAATATCTTCTCAAATAAAAATTTTCAAAAAATCCTTTTTGATAAAGATATAAAAATAAAATAAATAAAATAAATCTTGAATAAATTTTGTTGTTTTGACTTATGAATAAATTTTGAGGAAATTTTAGGTTTTAGTCTTTTTATCATTTTTGTATAGTCTTTCTAATCTTAATATCATACAGATTTTATACTTGTACGATTATATATAATAATATAGTCTTTTTTATTCCTTTTCATTTTGAGAATGGAAAAACATGGAAGCATTATTCAATTATTAATTGAAAAATAGGGAATAGTATAGTGTATTGTTATTGGATTGTAGCTCTAAGTACTTTTTGGTGAATACTACGCTTAGAGAGTGAGACAAAAAAAAAACAGAGTTGCTCTGCGTCTAAAGACGAACAAAAGTCAATCTTACTAGAAAAGAAAATAATTGAGTGAATTGAATTATGAAAGCATAACAATAATTTGTTTCCTTAAGGTGGAGAATCAGCCTATATTAAGAACTAACTAAAAAAATTTAAATTTTAAAATAATAAAAAGAAATAGACTTACATGATTAGAATGCTTGGACTACATTTGACATCACAATTTCTTTTTAGGCATTCTTTTGGGGGGAGATTTGAATTCAATTAGAAGAAGGTGTGTTTTCTTTGTTTCCTCTTTTAGGAAAATATTTAAACACAAATTGAATTAGGGGAAGGGAAAAAGATGAGGAAATTTAGGGTAGGTTCCAACAGAGAAGAAAGTCCTTTCATTTTTTTTTTTGGAAAAGAGTCTAACAAACTTTTTTTTTAGATTTTTGTAATGGGTTTTTCAAAATAAAGAGTTGTTTTCTCCTTTGTGTTCGATTGGAGAAATAAGTCTTTTAATTCCTTTTTTGGAAAAAAAAAATCTAAAAGTCATATTGAATTGAGAGAAGGAAAGAAGATGAGAAAATTTTGTCCTTGTTTGTTGAAAGTGAATGACTAAAATTGAAAGATTGAATGAATTAGGCATTAGGTAAAGGGCAAAGATAACATGAAAGGATTGAATGGATTAAGTAAGAGTTAGTGGTAATTGTTTTTGCTGTCTTTGTTTTCTTTTTTAAAAAAATCTAAACGGACAAAAGAAAAGGAAAAAGTCTATGAATGATGGAAGAACAACGACTAACAAAGGGGGTGGAAAAAAAGTTGTCGGCTTCTTTTGCAGAGAGAGTGTAGACTTTAGAGAAAGATGATAGAAAAAATGAAAAATAATTGGAAGGTTTGTAATCATTTAAACAATGCATTTAGTTTAAGGAAGAAGGGAAAAATAAATATGAAAAAAAAGAAAAAAATACTAATAAAAAAAGTGATATGCGAATTTTTTTGAAAAGATCAATGCTCAAAGTTGAAATTAATCAAATTTATCTTAATGGATGGATATAAATGAATACCTTTTTTTTGTTTGCTTGTTTTACATTATTGCACTGATGCAATTCAAAGTGTACTAATCGATAACTTTACCTATTAAAAAGATTTCAATAAAGCAAAGGACAATCAATTAACAACAAAGGAAAACTTTATCAACTAGGTCTAGACTTTAAAGAGACAATACATGATTTTTTTTTTTACTTTATTGTGTTAAATTTTAAATTTAAATTATTAAAATTAAAAATTTAATATTTTATAAATGAATCACATGATTATTGATCAAATATAATCTTATCAATGATATTTGTTTTGGAACTTTTGTTAGGGTTTTGTTATTTTTTTCCTTGTTCCTTTTTTAAATTTCTATCTATAGTAGCCACTCACCATTGTTCTCATAGTTGAAGTTCTCATTCGTTTAAATTAGATTGGATGGTTTCAAAATAGGACCAATCTTTTAGATTTAAATTAGCTTTGTTAGCACTAAATCTAATTAGTATTTAAGGACTCATGAGAATAGGATCTCATTGTTTGGTCACCTTTAAGGGGCCTTTGTAACTACAAACAAGGGCATACTAATACAATGTTTGACCTTCCCATTTTTGTTAACTATATATAAAATTTTTGAAATCAGACATGTTAAGGGCATTTTAGTGTCTTAAAGGCAAAATGGACATTTCCTTTAAAAGTATAAGTTAGCTATCAAAAGGGGATAGTTTGGTCATTTTAGCCAAGTGATGTGTCGAGCCTATTTGAAATCCTAAACTCTATGTCAACTCAACTACCTCAGTCGATCACCATATGCATAGTCAAATGTTGGCTTGTCATCCCTAGATTGGAACTCAATTATCAACTCAGCTTGAGCCTACAACGTTAGCCCTAGTCCCCTTACATCGAACTCGGATCACTTAGGCCTAAGGTCCCTAATTGTACAAGTACCCCTTTTTTAGGTACTATTAAACAACTGGAACATTAGATTCCTTACTTACATTTTGCATTTCTTTTTTTCCCACTCTTTGATTGAGCATGACTTATGCGTTGGAGCATAAATGCTT
The DNA here is from genome assembly GCF_047325235.1 of Durio zibethinus. NCBI lineage: Eukaryota > Viridiplantae > Streptophyta > Magnoliopsida > Malvales > Malvaceae > Durio > Durio zibethinus. Next base: position 10,063,719 of record NC_143188.1, on the reverse strand, counting down.
GAACAACTTCTAGCCTTTGTCATTGACCAATCTCTCTTCTTATGCTTTCAAGTTCTTACCCCTTATAGAGACAGCATGACATCAATATTTCGACAAGCCAGGTAAGGGCATTCTAATTTAGTTGAGCTAATATGGCTCCAAGAAAGAAAATAGTTAAGGAAAGAGATATCGATGCAACCAGGATTGACACCTAGCTCAGCCAACCAAAACACAATTGACTTGTACTAGCAACCCCAACCATAGAACAATTTGAAGCACTTACCCAGCAACTACAATATTTAAAGGAAATGATACAAAACCTAACCTCACTAGAAACTTCAAAAGCACCAAATCCAACACATTTCAAGAACCATTCAGCATAAAAACTATCAACCTACAATGATATTGTAGCCTCGTTGGCATTTGACAAGTATGAAACATCGATGGCCCATTACCTTGCAAATATTCCAACATAGGCCATCACCCAAAAATCTAAAAAAACCACTTCAAAACCATAGCCCAACAAGGACTTGAATGCTCAAATGGAGGCGATGAAAAAAGAGCTAAAGAACAAGGCTTCCACTTTTGATAACAAGCTTAAGTTCGTAGAAGCCTCCCTATTCACCAAGGATATAGACTGAGTTCTACCACCTAAGGGATTCAAGATGCCACCTTGGAAACTTATGATGGTACATCTAACCTCTTTGATCACCTTAAGTTTTATTAAACTAACATGATAATACAAGGAGTCGATGAGCCCCACATGTGCAAAAACTTGCCACAATGCTCAAGGGTGCAGTTAGGTCATGGTATAATAGTTCTTAACCAAGGTTCATCTCTTCCTTCAAGTAGCTCGGCCACTCTTTTTTGTCCTATTTTTTTCAACAACCAACAAATATTAAAAATGACACTAAACTTGAGATTAATCTACTAGGGAAGGAATGAATCCTTAAAAGAGTATGACACACATTTTAATGCTAAAGCTCTTCAAGTATAAAACTTGGAACAAGTAGCTACAGTGGCTGCCTTAACTAAGGATGTCAATCTTACCCATACCCAATGGAGAACCCGATTTTTATTATGGGTATAGGGATGATAATGGATATGATTTTAAATTTTTACAGAGTATGGGGAAGGGGATTGGTAATATAGTACCCACTCTATACCTGTACCCTATATATAGTTATATATTTAGTAAATAGATTTTTTATTAAATAATATAAATTATTATTTTATATTAATTGGAATTAATATAGTTTTTTGAAAAAATATATGTTAATAAAAAATTACCTAATATACAAGACAAAAATAAAAAATATTAAAAAAATAATTTTTTATTTTTATATATTTTTTAAAAAGTTACAGGTATAAGGATTACCCATACCCATTAAATACCTATTGGGATAAGGATGGGGATAAATTTAAAATATCCGTTGGATATGGATACGAGGATGTGTATAATATAAAAATTTAAAAATAGGGATGGGGAATGCTCTACCTATCCATACCCTATCCATTGACATCCCTAACCCTAACAAGTGGATTGGGTGATTGAAAATATCATTTCAAGCTCATCTTCTTAGAGCCATGACTCTGGTTGTGTACTACTCATCATGAAAAAATACATTAGTGTTGAGCTATAATGAAAATTAGCTGAAGTAAGAGAGACACGTCCCTCTTCTTTGGCTTGAGAAAAGGAAGAAAAATCAACAAACCCCTAAAAAGGAAAAATTTTGAAGGGTACCTTAAAGCAAAAAGTCTGAGTAAAAGACACAATGACTATACTTCACTAAATACCTCCTGAGATAGGATTTTAATTTAAATAGAAGGGGACCTCGAGCTTAGATGGCTTAAGCCACTAAGGCAAAATAGCAGAAGAAATCCAACAACAAGATGTGCCTTCCACATAGACTACGACCAAACCCCAAAGATTATATTAACTTGATGAATGAAATAGAGAATCATATCAGAGATGGTTGACTGAATAGTTTTATGGATCGAAAAAAGCAAGGGTAGGGGAAAGAAAATTTTAGAGGGAGAGACCAAAAAGAATAGCCTAAAAGAAACTAAAAGGAAAAGACAAGAGGAGGTAACCGAGGCGATGAAGATTGCAAGCCTGATTAGAGGGAAGAAAAAAGAAATGATGTGGATAATCAACATATCAAGAGAATCATTGATGTGATTATTGGTGGGACTTCGACATTGGCTAAGAAAAAGTTTGATCAGAGGATAGTCAATGTTGTTAGGTTATCGACAATAAAGCAAAAATGTTGGAAGAATGAGCTAATCTTCTTCAGCTCAGAGGACTTGGAAGGGATCTAGTTCCTACATAATGATGCCATTACCATTTAACAATGGTCTATAATCATGCGGTGAAGATGATCCTATTTGATAATGGGAGTTCAACTAATGCCTTGTATTACTAGATTATATTAAATATGAGAATAACCAAGTAGATACTAAAGTCATTTACTACCACCCTGTCAACTTTGCCAATGAATAAGTGTCAGTGAAGGGTATGATTAGGTTGTTGCTCACATTGAGGACTAATCTAATGAGTGTTACCTTGATTATTAAGTTTATGGTAGTAGATGTCCTTTTAGCATACAACATGATTTTAGACTGATCAAGTCCATTTGTTATGAGAACCATTGGCTTAGCTCCTTATTTCAAGATCAAATTTTCTATTCTGAACGAGGCTGGAGAGGTTTGAAGAGTCCAATACACATTAAGACAATGCTACATCATAACCATTAAAGGTAAGATTGGAAAGTAGGTTGATATCTCAACCAAAGTTGAAAATTCCAAAGCCAAAGAAGGGATAAAGGTAAGGGTTAAAGATGTTGAGAAGAAAAAAGAAAACAATTAGGGTAAGCCACACAAGACCAACCGAACTGAAGAGAAACAAGAAACGCTCTCTTAAGCTTTCCATTTGTAAATATCTTTTGAAAATTTTTTGATGTTGCGCTCTTAAGCTGGCATAGATGTTATTTTGAGTTGAGCCTTAAAGCTGGTTTTATAAATACAATTGACTATGTCTACTAAACTGTTGAGCTCATATTTTCATACTAATTTTCATAATGTATCGATTCAGATACTCGACTGCTAGATGTATAAATTTAAAATTATGAAAACATGTGGAGTTATCACCAATATTTCTTAGGGTATGATTGGACATCCAAAATTTTTATCTTTTTAGAAAAACAATAAAATGGATTTAGATAAAAAGATAATTTTGGTCTATAAAAATAGGATTGGGTTCAATAGTCAGTTATGTGTGGGGAAAGTTGTCACCCCCATAGCGCCAGTCATAATCGATATTAAGTAATCATGAACTATCTATAGTTTTTTACAAAAATGATTTTTATTTAAAATTTAATAATAATTTCCTCTTTTTTTTTTTAAGAAAAGAAATTAATTAAAAGATTTTGTTTAGGAATATTGTAAAAATCTTTAGATTAAAAAAATATGTTATAATTTTCCAACATTTAGGTAGAATCCAAAGATAATCATTTCTGTATGAGATTCACCATAAAATTCCTTTAAAAGTAAAAATAACATTTTTTACAAATGATAATTGTTAGTGATTCTCCAGCATTTAGGCAAAGCATAAAAAATTATCTTCCTCATAATGTTATTTAAATTTTATTTTTTATTTGAAATCAATTTTTCGTAAAACCCTTTTTTTATATAGAAAACGAAAGATGCAATGATTAATCATAAACAGTAATAATTAAAATACATGCATATGCATAATAAGTGCAGGAAAATGGATATATGCAAATGTGCCTTAAATGACGATGAGATGCAAATTTAAGATCGGATCCTTAAATATAAAAAAAACAATTTAGACTTTCTAACCTCTAGGTAGAGTTTGGGTGTGTCTTTTTATATTTAAAATCTCATTTTTTATTTTTTATTTAATTTTATTATTTTAGATTACGACATTATATGAAAATTTTTAATGAAATAAAATTTCTTAAATACCCCATCATCTCGGTGGCATTCAGGAACAAATTTTTTCACAAAATATTTTCACATAAATCCTTAAATTTTGGGATGGTCTTGGGGTTTTAAGTGGATTAAGGTTTTGGACTTCACCTTAGGTTTAGGATTTTGCCTAGGATTTAGGGTTTTGTCTAGGATTTCATTTTATGGTTTTGCAATAGGGTTTCGGGTTTCATTTTAGAGTTTAAGGTTTCACCTAAGGCTTTGGGGTTCCACATATAGTTTATAGGGTCTCACCTAAGGTTTTGAGTTTTACTTAGGATTTAAGGTTTCATTTTAGGGTTTCACAAATTTACGAACCTCTCTAAATATCTCTAATAACTAGGTAGACTTTCGGAGTGAGCTCATTTTTTATGATTTTTAAAAATTATTTTTTATATTTTTTATATATTTTCCTTTTTCATTAAAAATTTATTTATTTATCTTTTATTATTTAATAATTTTCTAACGTCTATGCGAAATTATTAATTTTTAAAACACAATTTTTAATTCTCTCCAATAAGGATTAGAATAAAATTTTCTTTCTTATTATTTATTATTATTATTTTTTAGGAAATTTTAAAAGTGCAAATAACAACTAGAACGTTTGAATATAATCAAAGATAACATAAGGATGCCAATTTAAAGGCTAACACATGTGGAAAGTTATTAAACAATCGCAATCAAACATAATTGAAAACAAACATGATTATAATAATAAAAATAATAATAGTAATAATACAAAATGATATTGAAACATTCATATGGCTTAAGTTTTATAAAATTGATCAATCCTAATTAATTATTTAATAATTTTAGTAATTTTAATTTTTTTACTTACTTTTAATTAATTTTTTTCTTTTAAATTTTTATTATCCTTAAGCTCTTGTCCTTAGTCTTAACTTAAAAAAAAAAAAAAAAAAAAAAAACTAAAATAAAGCAAGCACTTCTAAAGACCCAAATAATAAGTAAAAGGTAGAATAAGGAAAAATAAAATAAATAAATAAAATAAACAATAAAATAAAATAAAACCAAGTAACATAGTGTTTTATTCGTCTCACTCCCCTCCACAAAAAACCAACATGCAAAAATGATAAAGCAAGCAAGAACTTAATAGGCATGTTTCTTCTGCAAAATCCCACATGCAGTAAAAGCAAACTCACGAAATGTTGAGATCTATTGACCAATAAAATAGTATGCATCATACATCTCACATGCAAAGGGGAAGAGAAGAAAGAATAGCTTGCATGGTTAAGCATGGCATGACGATGAAGCTTTAAGCTTCATGCCAGTTCATTTACGCCAAAAACAATAAATGGTAGACATGAGAAAACTGAAGCTTTAAGCTTCCCTACACTGATCATGCGTAGGAGGGACTAGTAGACATGAAAACAAATGAAACTTTAAAGCCCCTAAAGTACCTAGAGCAATTGACGTTAGAACAAATATAAAAGAACTCTTTTTTTCTTTTGGCAGGAGGCACCTTGTGGATTAGCCTCTGTTTTCTGTTTTTCTAAATGAGACCCTTATTATATCGAGCAATCATCATTCCAAAAACAAGGAAAATCCCATGAAGTTCTTATATGCCACAACTAACTTAAAAAGATGGCACCATGCAAAAGAAAACAAGACAAAATGAAATCTAGAAGTAAGCTCCAAGTTTTTATGGAAATGGTACCTCTCGTTTTCGCTTCTCCTCTTGTTGCTGCTTCTTCGTGGGAGACTTCGAGAGAGAAAAAAAACCTTCCTTTGGAGTAGCCTGAGTCTTTGCCCTTTTGAATTTCCTTGTCTTCGCTTTTTCTTCGCTAGCTTTGCTTTTTTTTTCTTTATTTCTACCCGTTTTGTTCTTTTCTGGTCTGGTATCCCTTCTTCTCCTGCTACTGGCAATTCTTGTTTCTTTCTTCTGGTTTTTTTTTTCTCTGGTCTGCTCACGTATGGTTCCTCTTATTTTCTGCTTGTTTTTTCTTTTCCTTTCCGCTCAAGTTCCCCCTCCCCCTTTTTTTTTCTAGCTTCTTCTCAGTTTCCTCCTTCTTCTGCCTCAAGTTCTTCTTCAGTTTTTGGCAACCATTTCTACCCGTCCCCACGTTGCCAACTTCATGCTACCATTTCCTTTCAGTTTTTTTTTTTTTTTTTTTTTTTTTTTTTTTTTTTCTTTTTTGAAGTTTTTCTTCACGTTAAGCTTGCATGGCATGCCCATGCAAGGTTAAGCCAGATGGGCCTCTTTCATTCGCCATATCTTGGGTTTTAAAAAAACATAATACTTTGTGGGCCTTAAGCTTTGTGGCCAAGATTGGGCTTTATCTTTTTTGGGGTTTAACCATTTGGGTCAATTTTTTTTGCTATTTTGTTATTTTTCATTTTTTTAAAATTTTAAATATTTTTAATTTTTAAATAATTTTTACATTTTATTATTTGATATTTTATTTAATGATTTTTATTTTTTTTGGTTTTTTTTGTTTAATGTTTAATGTTTATGGTCAACAATGGGTCATTAATGGGTTTTAAAAATGAATTTTTTATCAGACCTTTTATTGGATCATTTTAGGTATTAATTCAATGTATGTAACGGGCTTCACTATGGGGTCGACATTGGCTTTTATACCAGAGTGTTTAAAAATAGATCATGTAATAAGTTAAAAAAATTATGACAGAGCCCAAATTACAAAACCGTGCTAATTTAAAGAAATAAAATTATGTGTCTACAACAAGATTGTGAATATCGTATTAGACAACGTTTTGATTTTCTAAACAAAATATCGTATATATCGATATTAGTTGTTTCAGCATATTATTTCAAATTTGTTGATTTAGTACAAATGTATTTATAAACATACATGAACTTGTATATTATAATGCTATTAATAATCTACAAAAATAAATATGCAATATCTTCAAAAATCAAATAAATAAGTTTAAAAGCATAAGAAATAATATCATAAAATTTTCATGATATTTATAAAACTCTTAATCTGATTATATGATATTTAAAAAGTATTTTTCATGTAAATATTAAGATAAAAACAAATAGATGAAAAAAATTAACTAAGGCTTTATAATTATTGTAGACACGCATTTGTGTCTAAGATTAATAGGGCCATTTTTATTAGTATTATTTTATAAGTATATTATTATATTATATTATATTATACTATTATTAGATATGTTAAAGTAAAGTACAGTACATATTATAGTATTATTATTATATTGTTGTTATTATTATTATCATATTATATTATTATTATTATTATTATTTTATTATTATTTTTATTTTTATTTTCCTTTTCATTTTCGTTTGATGATGATAATCATAGAAATTGAAATCTTGAATCAATTAAGTTGAAAAACCTAACTCGCACAATCAATCAGAATTAAATTTAGCGATTTTTTCAGACAAATTAGCAAAGATCTAGCCTAAAATCATGCTAGGGCAGAATTCAATCACAAGATTCAAGCTTGTGATTGGTCCTATCCGTTTCCTAAAGATTACCCTAAGAGTGCCAATAAATTTAACTAAATTGGAGGAATAGAGAATGGATTTTTGGGATACATGGTGAATTGTGAAAATTTTTGGTTTTGAAAAGTTTCTTTTGCAGTAAATAGGTTTTTTGGGATTTTGATTTTGGGAATTCTAGGTTTAATCTAAAGTTTCTAGGTTAGATTGTGGTTTCGAAAGGTTGGATTAGGGTTCTTGAGAGTTTTTGTAGAAATTTGGGAAATTTTGGGATTTTTCTAGAAAAATCTAGGTTTTTAGGAAGAACATGAATTTTTCGATAAATTTTTCAGTGATCGGTTGAATTTTCTAGTCACATTCAGGTCAGTTTTCCAGAAACCGATGGGTTTTCGAGTTTCTGGTTGAATTTCTCGTGACTTTTCCAAAAAATCGATGAGATTTTCAGTTTTTGATTGAAGTTTTCAGTGGGTTTCTTGGAGAATTCTAAAGAGAAGTCAGAGCTTATCGGTCTAGAGAAAGAGAACAAAAAGGGTTCTGAGAAAAACACTAGGACTTGGCTTATATAGCAACCCAAAATGATAGTGTTTTGGAGAACCCAGTTACGCAGGTGAGCCAACAAGGATTTGCGCATTGACCCTAGTGCCGACCCAACCTAATCGCAAGTTTCCTTTTTCTCATTTTCATTTTATTTTTTGATTTTATTTGATTTTATTTTTATTTTCTTAAGTTTTTTTATTTTATTGGTTTTCCAAAAAAAAAATCTTTTTTGGAAAATAAAGGAAGCAAAGAAAAAAATATTTTCAAATAAAAAAGAAAAAATAAAAAAAATCTTTTCAAATGAGTTTGAAAAACAAAAAAACAAAAAAAAACAAAAAAAGAGAAAAAAAAATCTTTTCATAAATTAATTTAAAAAAATATATATAAATAATAAAAAAGATATTTTTATCCTTTCAACTATTAGAGAATTACTTCAAATTAATTCCTACCAAATATATTATGAGACTTGATGAAATTCTCAAATTTTTTTACCAAACTTTTTTATAATAAAATCTCACCAAACTATTAGGAGATCTATTTCAAAGTAAGTCCCACCAAACTATTGAAAGACTTACTGATTTTCTTGAATAAAATACATTAATAAATCTGATGATTGAGCCTCTTTATAGTGGGACACTAGTCTTTATGAATACTAATGATGTGAGAGATTATCTTAAATTGCTGCCAAACTAGTGAGACAATTTTAAGACAAATTTTCAATATTAAATAATTTGATAAATTACAAATATGATCAAGGGTTGGATAATCTGAAATCAAATTGGTATCATCCTTTTAATGGGTGCTGTGGGGGTTTTATAACCTTCCCTACACGTAACTACACTCCTAAACCTAAACTCTGATTTTGTATATCAGGATCAGCTATTTAAATATACATAAGTCAATCATGGGATTTCTCTTTAAATGGGATAGATTTGATCAAATGACCAATCACACCTATACAGAAAAAGATTGGTGGCGACTCCTCTAATTCACGTCTAGGGGTGAGCAGTCAATCAGTTTAGTCAATTCAATCTGAAAAAATTAATAATCGAATTAACTGACTTTTATTCTATCAATAAATGAATTGACTAACAAAATTTACAATAACTGATTTAACTGAACCAATCAAAAATCGATTCGGTTTGGTTAGTTCGGATAAATAACCAAATTTTTCATCATGTTTTTTTATCTTGAATAATTATTTAGCCACAAGTTCAATCCAATAAAACTCAAATTCACATACCATTCAAACTAAATCACTAAAAAATTTAATAATTTTCATAATATTTTACAAAAAAAAAAGACAAATAAATACTGATCTAAACTTGTTTAATCAAAATAAATTAAATAATAAGTTTTAAAAAGTATTACTCTAACATATATTAAATAACAAACAAAGCCATCAATACATAATAATTATCATTTCAACACATAAACAAGCTTTCAAGAGTCAACAGGCCAACTTAAAAAAGCAAATCAAGCAAATATAGTTCTCATAACTTGGTGTAAAACATAAAAGACATTTTAAGCTGATAAATTGAGCTAACAGCTCATACAAAACATAAAACAAGCTAAAGATACTCCGAGTTGGCAAATGGATATAAAAGTTCATAAAAAACATAAAACAAACTAATTAAAGGACATTCCAAGTTCTAACAGCATTTTTTATACATGAACCTCATAGCTTTGGTGCATATCCTTCATTGTTTCCTAAGATGTTAAAGAGATCAAAACCATAATTAGTTGTTAAAGAATAAAATAAATATTTTCTAAATGTAAATATTCACATAAATTAATAATGAAATTACCTCAAAAGGTCCATGCACTTTTTTCTTAATCAATTACTGGATCTAAGGTAATTTTTGACAAATCTAAAAATATATAAACAAAAAATAACAAAAGTAAGCTTTAAACAAATAAAAAAATAAAAAATAATAATACTTAAAATATAAATGATGGTATAAATAAAATGTTACCCAAATCTATTTTGTCAAGTCGTGTCAAATCATCTTCATGTTGAAATGAATCAAGATTAAAAGATCTACGTAACCAATCTTGAGCATAAATAAGGGCTTGCACAATTTTAGGAGTTAAAAAGCTCCTATATGCATTAAACACATGACCACTAGTGCTAAATGCAGATTCAGAAGCAATTGTGGATATAAGAATCGCCAATACATCACAAGCTAGATGGGAAAGGATAGGAAACCTATGGCTATTGAGTTTTCACCAAGTTAAAACATCAAAGTCATAACTATCATCATTATCAAGCTCTTCACTCAAATATTTAGTCAATTCTGATTTATGTTCATCTTTGCCATGTTCAATCCTATACCTCTTGTACTTTGACTTAAAGCTTTGCTTCTTTTTTGTCATTCCATTTCCACTTTCATCATTGGTGGGCTATAACATTTGGCTCACTTGACTACTTTTACCAACTTGCTCAGACTGAGGTTCTAACATTCTTTTGTATTCATTAAACAAGTCTTCTATTGCTTGTTGTACTTTTATAATCATCAATGAAGCTTCATCAGAAGAATACATTTTCATGAAGCAATATTCAACAAAATGAAGCTTTTTTGAAGGATCAAAAGAGTAAGCAATATAAACCAACATATTCATCTTTTCTATATTTCCCCAATACTTATCATATTTATTCTTCATTCTCTTTGCCATTGTATTCAACTCAACATCAGGATTTAATTACCATTCTCACAAAGTGGAATAAACATCACATATATCACCAAAAAAAGTATTAGATGTGACGTAAGAAGTATCTAAAACTTTCATGGTGAGATCATAAAATTGTTGTAAGAAAATGTAAAACTTCCTAACGATTGCCCAATCATTTTGATCGGGCACCCCATCTCCCATCAAAAGCTCACCTCTGTAATAAGGACCAACATCATCAAATGCATTAAATGCCTTTTCCAACATTTGAGTTGCATCCAACATCAAATAAGTAGAATTCCATCTAGTGCTAACATCCAAACACAATAAACTTTTACTTTGAATATGTTCATTCGCAACACACTCTTTAAACTTTGCTAACTTAAAAGGTGATTGTCTCACATATCTTGTTGCCTCTCTAACATGAGCAATTTTTTCATTCATTTCTTTCAATCCATCACAAACAATAAGATTAACAATATGTGCAATGCATCTCAAATGAAGATATTTGCCTCCCAAAATACTAGTTTCAGCATTGTTAAATTTCTTCCTTAAATATGCAATTGTAACATCATTAGAACTAGTATTATCAATTGTAACAGTAAAAATCTTATCAATCCCCTAATCATGCAAACATTTCTCATTCACCTTACCAATAGCTTCACCTTTGTGACTAGAAATGGGATAAAAATTTAATATCTTTTTGTTAGGTTTCCAATATTTATCTACGAAATGAACCATAAGACACATAATTGACCCTTTGTAATAAGGTCCATGTGTCAGTTATAAGAGATACTCTTGTGCAAAATGATTTCATGAATTGCTTCAAATGAGTCTTATCATCAATATAAAGTTGATAGCAATCCTTAGTAACTACACAAAATCTAAGACATGCAACTGACATGCAATACCTAAATCCTTTCGAATCCACAAATTTAAATGGCAACTCATTTAGAATGATCGTTTTAGCTACACCTTTTCTAGTAGCATCTTGATTAAATTTTCATGTGCCTAAAGATTCCACGTTTTCTGACGGTAGCACCAATTCTATTTGAGTACCATCATCCTCACTAATACGAAGAAGCTTTTTACAAGAATTCATGTGATTATTTAAAGTAGTGGTTCCATTCTTTTTAGGATCAGCAAAAAATTCTCTATTACAATAATTACACCTAGCTTTATGATTACCTTCCTTGTTAACAAATTTAGTAAAGTGGCCTCATACCTCTGACCATGGCTTAGATGCTCATCTCACCACTTTAGAATTTACAGTTTCACTTTTTGTTACTTCATCATGTGTAGGAAGTTAAGAGGCTAGTTGTGTTTGATAAGGTGTAGAATCCAAAGTCATATCATTCACTTCATTTGACATTTAGAAAAAAAAAGGTGATCAAATTATATCCAAACAATAAAAAATAAATAATTAAATTATATTCAAATAATAAATAAAAATAAAATTATATTCAAATAATAAAACAATAATAAAGTAGTGGTCACACAATTATTGAACACATTGGATATTCAAATAATGAAATAGTCTATTGATCAAACTATATATTAGTTGCTTGTTTTATCAACGAACAATTTAAGTATCTAGCATAGTTTAGGCTAATTTATTTTAGCTTTTAATTTAAGTATCTAGCACAATTTACATTAATTAGTTGCTTATTTTAGCTTTTATGATAGCTCAGTATTCAATGTCTAAGGTCAAAAAGTATCGGTAGAAAATAGAAAGTCAGGAACTCTTTATTATGTCCATTATTGACAACTCAGAATTCAATGTCTTTAGATGTTAGTAGTAATTTGTAGGGATTATAATTTTTAACCATTTGAAATTTGATTTAAATGATTCATAAGCTTTAACATTAATCATTAATTGTTGTAAATTGTGATAGTTGTATTTATGTCACTAAAAAATTCAACATTTCAATTCATTTATATAAAAAAAAATGAAAGATTATTCATTTAAATGATTTAAATTTAAATTATGATGACTTTAAATGTAAATAAAAAGTAAATTTTTTAAAATTATGTTAAAATTAAAAAAGGTACGAAAAAATGGAAATATTTTTTAAGAATTGGAAGAGTACGACATTTTTCTGGTAATAAAGGAGAAGATGGCTAAGAGTTTGTTTTATGTTTGATGACAAGCACTACTAGGAACTATGATTCCTAAGAGATCTCACTCAGAAGAAAAAAGAACACATAAACCAATGAAGGAAGTTAAGACTATTTGAGGTTTGCCACAGGTGCTGAAAAGCTCGGTAAAGAAAATGGGGCTTTTATTTCATTCTGCCAAAGGTGCTAAAAAGCCCAGCAAAGAAAATGAGGCTTCTGTTTCATTTAATTTGACCTTTTGTGGGCACATCCTGGGGGTTGGGTTGGCACCTCTTGCTTTTATGCTTTTTCTCAATGGCTTGTATGGATTCGCATACTTTGGATGCTGATTTAGCTTAGACCAGATAGGAAGAATACAGCTCTAAACAATGACACATATGAAAAGACTTTTACCTACTCCTCGCTAGCTTCAAGAAGCAAGAAGAAATTTATCCCATCTTGGCAACTATTATAGTATCACGATAAAGAAAAAAATAAAAGTTATCAGGATTCATGAACTTATGATGGTTGTAAGTCTTGTGCAGCAAAGGAAGATCTCTACAACTATCTGATCTTGTATAGATCTTGTGCAACAAATTAGAGGGAGTAAGATACTAAGAGGCAAGCAATCGAGCAAAAGACTGAAAATGAGACAAAGAGTAAAAAAGACTAAGATGAAGGCAAAGAGTAAAAAGAAAACACAGCGTAGGTGGGGTGGGTTAGAAAAAGTGAGTTAAATTTAAGGTTTTTTTAAGGGAATGTACATATTTACCCTTAGTTATTATAAGATTGGTTAATTTAGTTAATGCGGTTATCAATTTTGAAAACTGATAACTAATCGTTTAACTAATTTAACCGATCCCAAAACTGACTATAACTAAAAATCGACTAGACCTAACCGAAATGACCATATTTTATTAATTTCGATCAATTAAATCAGTTTGAACTGATATTTGCTCACCCCTATCTATGTCTAGCAGTAGGTCCATGGATCTATACGTTATGACAATTGTTAAACTTTATAAAGAGAGCATAATTGCTTTCTTAAAAGAAATTAAAATACTTATAAATATAAAATATAAAATTATAAACTTTGGTTTGAAAAACTAAAGTATAAAAAAAAGTTAAAATAAAAAAATAAAGAAACTTAAGTCAAAAAAGTTATTTTATCAATTAATTTTCTTTTTATTAGGTTAAAATAATTAAACAACAAAAGATAAGTTCAAAATTACAAAATATATTTCACATTCACATACCAGTTGAAACATGTTATTCCATTGAAATTCACTGAAATCGACCGAAACTAATGAAAACAACCTAAATTACTCAGTATCAAATCCAATATCGAAATGAAATTAACTATGGTCTATAGTTGCCATTTTTTGTAAATTTTTTAGGATCAGGAATAATACAAAGACATAAACAACAATTTTGTCTTGAAGTTATTCCTAAGGTGATTTTTTTTTTTGGTTTTTGTAGTTTAAGCTCAAAATCCTTAAATTACGAAAAATGATTAGGATCGATACATAAGTTAGACAATGAGAATGATTGAAAAAGAGTCGCAACCTGAAAAATAAAGATGATTGAGACTAAATCGCAAGTCGAGAAATACAAAACGATTGGAATTGAACCGTAAGGTAGAAAATAAAGATGACAAGGACTAGGCTGCATGTTAAAAAAAAAATGATGAGGCAAACTAAACCTAAAGTAAAAAAAAAAATGACCGAGACTGGGTCGTAAGTCAAGAAATATAGATGACTACATCAAAATCATAAGCCAAAAAATAAGGATGATAGGACTAAATCGAAAGTCAAAAAATAAAGATGACTATGACTAAACTATAAGTCAAAAAATAAAAATGATCGAAATCGAGTCACAAGTAAAAAAAAACAAGGATGACTAGCATTAAGCCACTTTAGAAAAATGAACATGATTGGGACTAAATCAAGAGTTACAAAATAAAGATAACTGGGACTAAGTAGCAAGATAAAAAATAAGGATGATCGGGATTAAACCACAAGTTAGAAAAAAATAAGGATGACCAAGATTGAGTCACGAGTTAGGAAATATAAATAACAAAAGCACAAGTTAGAAAGCAAGGATGACCAAGAGTGAATTGCAAGTTAGAAAATAAAGATCATCAGGACTAAATCACAAGTCAAAAAATAGAGATGACTGGGATTGAGCCATAAGTCAAAAGTATAAGGATGACCGAGATTAAGCCACAAGTTAAAATTAAAGATGATAGGGATTAAGTCGCAAGTAAAGACTGGGATAATCAAAATTAAACCGTAAGTCAAGAAATACAAATGACTGGGATAAAACGCAAGTTAGGAAATAAGAATGACTGAGACTAAACCACAAGTCGAAAAATAAAAATAATTAAGATTGAGTCGTAAGTAAAAAAAAAAAAAGAATGACCAAGACTGAGCCACAAGTTAAAAGAAATAAGGATGACCAAAACTGAATTCCAAGTTAGGAAATAAGGATGACTGAGATTGAACCACGAGTCAAGAAATAAAAATGATTAGGGATAAATTTTTCTTCTGAGTCTAATGAAACTTTGTTTTGAAAAACATTCTAATTCCATTTAATAACTTCTCATGAAAGACTTTTAATATAATTTTATCAAAAGAATGCATGCAATACATGTGACTACTATAATGAATTTGAATGGTAAAAATGCAATTAATGATTTATACCATGCATTTCTTGATCATATTAATTCAATGTTCAATACTAGTTCAACTTTTTCAAACTCTAAAGGCTCCCTCAAATATTTTCCCATTTCAATTCTTTCTTTTCTTCTCCATCATCATTCTTGTCCTATTAAGGGAATAAATTGGTTATAAATGTATACATAGAGAAAGCTATGTGCAATGAAAGTTGCAAGTATACAGTAGTAGGCTTGTCACCTAAACCCTACCTCTCATTATTTTTAATTGTGACTAGCTCTTTCTTGATTCCTAGCAAATTGCTCCAATCCTTGTCCAACTCACCACTTTTTCCAATGGTCTACTTAACTACCATGTTTATGGTTTTTGACAATTATGGCACAAGTATTTTTGATGCTTCTTTAACATATGTAACATTTACTATCTTAAAAGCTCTAAATGAGCACTTGAGTGCTTCTTTAACAGCCTCGACATAAGGAATATTCAAAATTTTGGTTACTAGTAAGTTTTTTTCACCATCCAAACAAAGCTATTTTCTTTCAATAATAAACTTTACTTTTTGATGCAAAAACAAAAGTGTAGCCCTCGTTGTATGAATCAAGGGTCTTCTGAGCAAAAAGCTATATAAAGATGTAATGTCCATAACTTGAAATTAAACATTACATGGACAGATCTATAATGGAATTTTTATATCACTAATCACTTCCCTTCGTGCACCATAAAAAGCCTTAACTACCATATCATTGTTTCTCATGTGTGAATGGTCCACTTGTAACTTTGAAAGTGTAGTTATAAGCATCACATTAATGATGACCCATTATCAATAAGCACCTTGCCCACAGTATGAGTTTTGCACTTAACAATAATGTGTAAGGTTTTAACATTACTCGTCCATTGAGAGGTATCTTATCATCATTGAAAGAAATAAAATTTAGGGCTATGATATTCCCCACTATGTGATCCACATTTTTTCTAAAAATACTATGCTTAACATAAGCCTGATTTTTATTATCCTTAAGTTCTTTTCCTTTGTCTTAACTTAAAAAAAAAAAACTAAAATAAATCAAACAATCCTAAAGACCCAAATAATAATTAAATGGCTGAACAAGGAAAAATAAAATAAACAAATAAAATAAAACCAAGTAACATAGTGTTTTATTCATCTCACTCCCTTTCATAAAAAGCCAACATGCGAAAATGATAAAGTGAACAAGAACCAAATGGTTATCTTTCTTTTTTAAAATCTCACACGTGGTAAAAACAAACTCAAGAAATGTTGAGACCCTAAGCTTCTATTGACCAATAAAATATTATGCATCATACGTATCACATGTAAAAGGGAAGAGAAGAAAGAACAACATGTGTGGATAAGCATGGCATGAAGATAAGGC
This sequence comes from Durio zibethinus, assembly GCF_047325235.1. Taxonomy (NCBI): domain Eukaryota; kingdom Viridiplantae; phylum Streptophyta; class Magnoliopsida; order Malvales; family Malvaceae; genus Durio; species Durio zibethinus. Next base: position 10,046,932 of record NC_143188.1, on the reverse strand, counting down.
TTTAAGATTCATGACAATTGATTTATGGCAAAAACAATAAATGGCAGATAAGAGAAAACTAAAGCTTTAAGCTTCCTTACACTGGTCATGCACGGAAGGGACTAGTAGACATGAAAACAAATAAAACTTTAAAGCCCTTCAAGTACCCAACATAATGGATGTTAGAACAAAGCTAAAAGAACTTTTTTTTTCTTTTGCAGGAGGCACCTTATGGTTCAGCCTCTGTTTTTTATTTTTTAAAATGAAACCCTTATTATATTAAGCAATCATCATTCCAAAAATAAGAAAAATCCTATGAAGCTCTTACATGCCATGACTAGCGTAAAAAGACGGCGTCATACAAAAGAAAACAAGACAAAATGAAATCTAAAAGTAAGTTTCAAGTTTTCATAGGAATGGTACCTCTAGTTTTTGCTTTTTCTTTCATTGTTGCTTATTCGTGGGAGACTACAAGAGAGAAAAAAAAAAATGTTCCTTTAGAGTAGCTGTAGTCTTTGCTCTTCTAGATTTCTTTATTTTTTTTTTCTTCACAAGCTTTGTGTTTTTTTATATTACTGCATTTTTTTATATTTTCTGGTATGGTATCCTTTCTTTTTTTGTTACCGATAATTCTTGTTTCTTTCTTTTGGTTTTTTCTCTGGTTTGCTCACGTTTGGTTCCTTTTATTTTTTATTTTTTTCTTTTTTTTGTTCTATTTTTTTTTTATCTTTTTTGCTTATTTTTTCTTTTTTTTTCTTGCTTATTATCGATTTCCTCTTTTTTCTTGCCTTACGTTCTTTTTTAGTTTTTCATAAATCTGTTTGCGCGTCCCCACGTTACCAAGTTCATGCTGCCATTTCCTTTTTATTTTTTTTTAGATTTTCTTCACATTAAGCTTGCATGACATGCCCATACAAGCTTAAGACGAATGGGCCTCATTCAATGGCCATATCTTGGACTTTAAAAAAAACTTAATACTTTGTGAACCTTAAGCTTTGTGGCCAGGATTGGGCTTTATTTTCTTTTTTGGGCTTTAACCACTTGGGCCAAGATTTTTTTTAATTTTTAAATATTTTTTTAAATTTAAATAATTTTTACATTGTTATTTAGTTTTTTATTTAATGATTTTTATATTCTTATTTGAGTTTTTTTTTTTGTTTAATGTTTAATTGCCAATAATAGGTCATTAATGGGCTTTAAAAAGGAATATTTTATTAGGCCTTTTATTAGGCCATTTTGGGTATTCATTCGGGCCTATGCAACAAGTCTCATTATGGGCCCACATTAGGCCTAATACTAAAGCATTTAAAAATGGACCGTATAATGAACCTAAAAATTATAGTTAGAGCCCAATTATAAAATCATGCTAATTTAAAAAGATAAAATATCTTAGACAAAATTAAGTATCTACACTAATGCATGAATCTATCCGAACAAATGAATTAAACACATAAATACTCATGTAAAGATTCATCCTTCTTGCAGATAACAATCTTGACTTAAATGAGTAAAAAAAAATCATCAATTAAAGGCTTAAATCAATATCAACTGACCAAAACCAATAGAAGATCTCATACTTATGCCATTTTTGAAAATAACAACAATGAATATATGTAAATAAAGGCCAAGCTTGACCACAAAAAATAACTAGTACAATTGCTAAGAGATAATGTCAACCTATTTGCAAGGAGCTTTACCCCTGAAAGGTAAAAAGCAATGAGGAAGAGGTCGGCAAACTGCTAAGTGCTAGTTTCATCAAGGACATTTTTCGTGGTGAAAAAACACAATAAAAAATGGAGACTATGCGTTGACTTCATTGACTTAAATAAAGTCTGCCTAAAGGATAGCTTTTTTTTAGTCGAACATAGATTGGTTGGTAGATGATAGTGTCGAGCATGGCCTGTTCAGTTTCATGGATGCATACTCGAGCTATAATCTAATCCAAATGTTAAAGGAAGATAAGGAAAAAATGGCCTGAAAATTGTGGGGTGACCTAACAAAGGTTGGTCAACAAAATCTTTAAAGATAAACTTGGTCACAACATCGAAGTATATGTTGATGATATGATTATAATAAGCAAAGCCTGAGTGAGTATCTAAAAGATCTTGATGAGACCTTTAACACATTTGGGAAGTACAACATGAGACTCAACCTAAACAAATAAGCTTTAGGGTTAAGTTGGGCAAGTTACTCAGATATATGATCAATTAAAAGGGGATAAAAGCCAATCCCAAAAAGGTTAAAACCATCTTGGATATGAAAGTGCTTGTCTCAATAAAAGAGGTGCAAAGGCTCATAAAAAGAGTGGTCATCCTAGGCAGATCTATGTCAATATTAGCATATCAGTGCTAATCATTTTTAAAGATATTCAAAAATATCTTCGATTTCAAGTGGATCCTTTAATGCCAATAAGCTTTTGAAGAGCTTATGGAATTCCTCTTCTTTCCTACTATATTGTTGAAGCCAAGGCTTGACGATGTATTATACCTCTATTGCAACTACAAATCATGTTATATGTAAAAAGAAGAAAACAAATAGAGGCCACTATATTTTGTAAGCAAAGTGTTCACTAGAGCAAAGCTCAATTACCAAAAAATAAAGAAACTAGCCTATGTTATTGTCACTTCAGCCAAAAAGCTTTAATCATACTTTCAATGCACATAGTGAAAGTCTTGACTAATTAACCACTCAAGTAAATATTGCAAAAACTTGAGTTATCAGTAGATTGATCAAATAGATGTTCGAGTTTAGTAAGTATAACCTACATATACTGCCCATGTCAACCTGAAGTCATAGGTACTAATTGATTTTGTTTCTGATGGACCTTGGCTGGAGTAGAAAAATAGACCAGCACAATTGATGGTTAGAAAAAAGAAAATACTTAAAATTTTTTTAGATGAGTTAGCCATTAACAAAAGAAGTGGGGTTGATCTAATCCTGACCAGCTTAAAAAACATATGATTTCAGTATGCTTTTAAGTTTGGTTTCAATGCTTTAAATAATGAAGTAGAGTATGGAGCATAAATTGTAGGCTTGAGATAAGCTATCGACCTAAATTTGAAGAGCTTTCTTATGAATAGTGACTTACAACTAATGGTTAGACAAGTAAATGAAGAATTTGAAGCCAAATAAGAAAGAATAAAGAAGTATTTAGATAAGACACAGGCACATCTAGTGATGTTTCCAAGGGCTGAGATAAGAAAGATACTGAAGTTAAAAAACACTATAAAAGACTCACTATTAAAGCTAGTATATGTTACTACAATAGACAACTCAACTTATGTCCTAGTCAAAGAGCTATTAGAGAAAAGCACGAACGAGAAATTGGTTAGTCAGATTGAAACAAAAGAGTTATTGATGTCCCTAACTAGAACTTATTGGATGACAAAAAAGTTACCCATGGATAAAATTCAAGCCAAAGCCCTAGTAAGAAAGGTTTCTCGATACACATCATCAATGGAAAGTTGTATAAAAGATTTTTTAGCTTGCCCTATCTAGGGTGTGTGGATGAAGATGAGGTAAATTATGTACTTAGAAAAATCTATGAAGGAATTTATGGTAATCATCTTAAACCTTAACCACTGGCTTATAAACTCTTAAGACAAAGATACTATTGGTTGACCATTAGAAAAGACGCAATTGACATGGTGAAAAAGTGTGGCAAATGTTAGAGGTTTGCTTACATTCAATATCTACCCTTAACTGAGTTGACTCCCATAATAGGCCCATGGCTCTTAATGCAGTAGGGATTGATATGCTCGGATCATTCACATCAGCCACTGGACAAAGGAGATTTGTACTAGTAATAGTTAATTATTTTATCAAATGGTCGAATACTGAAGCACTAGCTACTACAATTGAGTCTTAGGTCAAAAAATTTGTATGGAATAATATAATCTACTGTTTGGTCTTTCTTAATCCATAATAACTGAAATTAGAAAATAGTTTAAGAACTTAAAGTTCAAAGAATGGTGTGTGAACCTTAGGATTAATCTAAGGATCACCTCGGTCACCTATCCATAATCCAATAGTCAGGCCAAGGCAACAAACAAAACCATACTTAAAGCCCTTAAGAGGAGATTAAATGAAATCCAGGGCCAATGAGACGAAAAGCTTCTTTGAGTATTATAGGCTGTAAGAACAATCGTCAAAGTCTTAAAAAAAGACATTTTTCTTAACCTAGCTTTGGGAATAAAAGTCGTAATTCAAATTAGGATTAGCTTCCTTAGCCTTCGAGTTAAGCTTGGTTTTAAAAAAGGGAACGAAGAGGCTTTAAGGGTCAACTTAGACTTGATCGAAAAGCAGAGAGACATTTCTCTAATAAGGATATTAGCACATTAATAGAGAGTTTCTAACTATTACAACAAAAATGTCTAACAAAAGAACATCAATAAGGGTAACCTAGTACATAAAAATGTGGAAGCCTCTAGAGTCGATGATCAAGTAGAGAAGTTCACCTTGAACTGAGAAAACCCTTATATAGTGAAAGAAGTAGTCCAAGATGAGACTTATAAGTTGTAGGTCTTGAATGAAAATCCCATATTTAGGACATGGAATATGGATTATTTGAAAATTTATTATAAATAGAGGCTTTAAAGCTAAGAAAATCTATAATTATAAGGTCTACTTGTATAATTGAAACCTAAACTGAATAAAAGATTGAAGTTCAAACATATTTTGAGAAGTCATTTATTTTAAGTCCAAGGTGACACTACTATATGAATATTTAAAATGTCCAAAGTCCAAGTTCAGACTTGTGTAAGCAATGGAAATAAAAAATTGACCTTAAACTTGTTTCATAAGCATAATGTCCAAGTTAATTGAATAATGATGTTTATTTCATCCATAAGTTGTTAATGCTAAAATGAAATATCAGTGAGTAAAAGTACCAAGCTAAAACTAGTTAGAATTTTTGAAGTTAAAATTCAAGGTATTTTATCATATTAGGTATAAGCTTTTTAATATCAATCTTGGACTTGGTATAATTCTTGAAGTTTTTTGAAATTCTTTGAATTCCTTCATTATTTTCTTGGTTACAATAATTGAAATAAGATATGGGAAATTATTCATTACAAATTATGTATTTCTAAGCTAATCTAAGAGTGTATAAGAAAAAAGACCAAGCTTAAAGATGCAAAAAATTTCTTCTTCATTTATAAAATTATTGAATGTACAATACATACTAAAAGAAAAATTACAAAAGATAAACAATAAAAACAAGGTTATCCTAAATGCTTTTTTCAGGTTGCTCCTCAATAACTTATGTTTTGATCTCACCAACTTGGATTCTCTCTACATTCTCTCTCTTGTTCAGCCCTAAAAGCAGCATTTAAAGTGGCCTCAATTTCTATGTCCTTTTTGTCCTGGACCTCCTTGGATAGTGCTACAACCTCTTGAGATCGAAGTTTGTTTATGTTGATCATTGAAAAGTTAAGAATAGCATAAAGGAATTTCACCTCTTTCAATGCTAAGTTAAAGGAACCAAACACTTGATCTTAAGCAAAATTGGTCTGCATGTTGTAAAAGTCATCAAACTTAAAGAAGTTCTCCTTGGCTTATTACTTGGCCTTTTTGGCAATATGGAGCTTGCTCTTCACCCACTCCACCTTGACTAGCACCTTGCTCAACCTCTAGTCAGATTATTGTTGTAAATATTTCGCTATGGCTTTTTGGATAGACATATCCTCAAGCTTTTGGCTTAAGTTATCAATCTTCTTGCTAAGCTTGTCGTCAGTCTTTTTATATTCCATGTTAGAAAGCTTAAGCTTCCTCATCGCCTTATTGAGGGAGTTGAGATGCTAAGTATAGTTTTTTATGCCTTGGTCGGACTCGAAAAAAATGAGCCAAAGCTTGGTAATAGTGTAGTAAGCCCTATCCTATATTTTGAGAGATAGAGGTCGGAAGCCAATCAAAAATTACAAACAAAAAACTTAAGCTTAGAGTTAAACAAATTCAAATAAGATGTTAATTTCAAAAATGAACTGAACTCATATATGGATAAACTTTTTTTACCATGGTGGCCTTTATAATCTTTCTCACCACCTCGAGGTCTTTATAGGTATTCTTTAAGGAGTCAAACTCCATTATGATGGATACCCCATTCGAGAAGAGCTAAAGCAATAGGCTCGATGGATAAGGACTTCACTTTTGGCCTCTTCTGTGGCTTCTGAGCCATGGATTTCTACTTCAGCTTTTGGAGTGTGATTAGGTTCTTGCCATCAACCTAGCCCTACTGAGGAGATGGTGGGTCGATTATTTTAATTTTTCAAGAAATGGCACTAAGCTAAGAAAGGGTCTTACCCTTCTTTTTCTCTAAAGAGGTTGTACAAAATAAGACATGTCAAATCTAACACCTTGGCTAGCCAAATCTATAAAACAAATAAAACTGAATTAATAGTTAAAACAAAATTAATAAAAAACAAGGTCAATTAGGCAAAGTTAGTATAAACCTACCCTAGTACTTGACCATCTTAATAACACTAAGGGAGGTCAACTTGTAAGCATCAACTACTAACTTCCTTTCTCGAGAAAGTCACTTATTGTGTCTCGAGCACAAAGCTCATCTATTTTAGGGGTCAGTCTTAGCCTCATAAAAAATGCTTAGGTTATTATTCATTTTTCATAGCCTTTGGACTTTTTCTTATATAAAGGAAGAGACATTTTCAAGTCTTCATTGAGCTCGAGCAGTTGGTAAAAATCCTCTTGAAAGGTTGAGCTATTACATAAAACTAGCTTTTATCATATGGTTGCTTCTTCATGGCATAAAATTCCTTGAAGAGGGCCACAAAGGGATGAAAACCTAATTCTCTACAAAGAATAATAAATCCTATTATATATGTAAAAGAATTTGGGGTGAGCTGGGTGATAATTAAATTGCAGCTAAAAAAAGTTCAATAATAAGAAATGAAAAAAAAATTTAAGGTCAGCCACTATAGAGTCTGAGTACACTCATATCATTGGCTTCATGAAGAACTAATCGAAGAAAGCATACTAATGATTCAAGCTAAAACAAGTCAAGCTTAATTTCAAGAAAAAATGTAAGGAAAATTTAAAAAAATTTATAAAAATTTAGAACAATTTTCCTATAACCCCAAACTTAAACAACATATTATCTACAATATGTAAGTAAGGAGAAATAAAGCACAAAAGAGGAATAGGGAAACTCCCCTATCAACATAGAGGCACAATGGTCGAATTTTCATGTACATTTGGCTGAACTAGTGCAACCTTTCTTCAAGCTCTTATTCATCCTACAAAACAAAAAAAGCAACTACACAAAGAAACTACATCAATATGTAATGATAATCTCTAAATGAATGTGATGCACATGGGTAGAATCATAGCTCACCTTTATGAATAATTTAAGCATATTGTAGTATGGACTAATGAAGGTGGTCATTGTCTTCAATACCAATGTATGGATACCACTATGGAGAATATAGGTTTAGGCTTTAGAATGAAAAATTCTTCTATGAATGGTATAAGTCAATTTAATACAAAGGATGAGAAGTCAAAAGTATCAAACTAAGAAGTAAACATTAAGCTGAGAAGTAAAGGTTGAGAAAATTTCTAAACAAGTAGAGAATCCCTCTATATCATCATCCAAATCCTCCTTACTATCAATTATTGGGATTTTTTTCAAAACTTCCTCTATTGTATCCTCATCCTTTTTGCTAGGCTTATCAATGTTGTCAAAAGGTAGGTTTTCAACCTCAAGCATTTCTAAATCATTATACAATGAAATCTAAAAAAACTAAAAAAATAACATGGGTGACCTATGAGATCCAAATTCTTTTTGATTAGGTCTTTTGCTAAGACCTTTATGCAACTAAAGGTAGCGAACTGAACCATCCTCTCCAAAATTCATATCATTCACTTTTTCCTCATTAGATGGTCTATATAAAAAAAGCTATAAGAATGAGGTGTCTATAGGTTGGGTATAAAATCAATGAATAAAAAGGCTATTAGACAAGTAAGTTTTTCCCTAATGAGTTCTTTCTCATCTTTAAGCTTGATACTAGATTCAAGAAGGATTATGTTTAAGTGCTCAAGTGATCTTTCTAGTAAGCTTGCCTTATCAATATATATATCCACCTTATCCATCTTTAAACATTTAGGTAAGTGATCTTCAAATAACTTGAAAAATGGCATGAGTGGAATATCAACATTAACTTTTTCTTAAATGGTATCCTTTGTCTCAACTCTCCTAAATGATCCATCATCATTAACTTTCCTAGCCATAAACATGCCCTTTGCCTCCACTATCTCTTCCTCCATAACTTTTACTACTTTTAAGAAATTCACTATAATAGGCTCTTCATCATCCATCCACATCAAACTTCCTCTCCTCAAATGATCCCTTAATGTATGCTCCTTTTTATTCTTTCGATAAGGTTTTGATTCTATAATACTAGAGATGGAATCTTAAAGGTAAGTGATTAAGGTATGTGCATTATGACCATGTTATCCAAGAATCTTCATGAATGTTTTTTGGTTGTACTAGAGTTTTTCTTAAGTTTGAAGCGATTTAATGAGCAACTCTTCAAAGGATAGTTTCTTTTCTTGAGTGGGAAGTGGTGGTGAATATGGTGTTGATGAAAAGTGTGTGAAAGTGAATAGTATTATGATGAAGAAAAATGTTGTTATGGTGGAACATAATGTGACACTTGAGAAACTTGCAGTGGTGGTGGGGCATATGAAGGTGGTGGAGGATATTGTAGAAATAAATGCTCGGTAAGATAAGTCGAGGTATATTGAGGTGGTGAACTAAAGGAATGCCTCAAACTAATGTATCATACATTCTTAGGATAACCTTCCAAAGTGTGAGCAGTGTAGGTGTTTGAGTAAGATTGGAATTATTGGTCATATAGACACCTAGCACTATGGTAATCTCCACCATGTACTTAACCATTATCATGTTGGCTTGAAAAGTTATGGACAATATTATGCTTAAGATCCTACCTAGCTCTAATGGCCTCTAGTTGATTTTTTAGAAAATCTAATTTTTCAAATAATCTTTAGGGCCTAACTCTTTTTTGGCTTGGACTTTCTCACTAGCTCATGGTCCTAGATAGTCATTAAAATAATAAGGTCTAATATGTTCCACATGATGCTTGGTTAACTCAAAAGTATTAGAATCCCACATGGGAAAAAGAACAAATCCTAAACAAAAACCTATGCAAAGAAGGTTAGTTTGTGAACAACCTAAGGAAACAAAAACAAGTCAAGTTATTAACTAGCTTAATAAAGTATACTAAAGGTGAACTACTCTATAGATGAGCATGGAGAAGCACGATATTAATTTAAGTCTCTTACACCTAATCCTTAGTAATGGAGTAAAAAACTTCATTCGGATAATTCTGCAAGCGCACAGGCTATACAAGTAATAATAGTGACATTTCGATCAAGATATCATTACCATGAGGATTAAGTAAAGAACTCCTTAGCCTAAGTATCAATTGTCACCACACACTCACTAAAGTTGGCTCAATCACAAATTGAACATGAAATCAAACTAAATATGAAAATAAAATCAAATAAAGCATCAATATGTAAACTATGCAAAATGAGAGAATGAACAAAAACAATAGGTGAAATAAATGCTATAAACTAAACATGCATTAAGATGTAATGTGAATTTTAAAATGAAAAAATAACAAGTAAAAATTGAAAAAAAAATAGTAACTAATGCAGTATAACAAAATTAACTAACTATAATTAACTATAACTAACTACAACTACTACTACATTATTAACTAAAGGAAAAACAACCCAAATATTTCTTTCAAAATTCCCCTACATCCTTTCCACTCAAACGTCTTTCATTTTTTTTCTCTAACTCTTGCAGTCTTCCTTTTTGTCATTCTCGCAAATCATCCACCAACCATGGCAGCCAACCAACCTCCAAGATTTCACCTTCATTCAACTTTCCACCCAATGATTCATTTGATTTCTTCTTGGATCCAACCAGCACGGTACGACACCCATGCCTATAGAGTGCTCATAGATGGGTTTTTGAAGTTTTAAAGTTTCAAGCAAAATCTTTCAAAGTCTAAGTTTTTCTAAGCCTTATACAACACAAATTTGTAGATGCTTAAACAGGAAAATTTTTTATTATTACTTGATTTCAATAAATTTTCTTGATTTTTTTATTGAGCCTATTTTTTTACCAAGTCATTATAAATTTAGGAATTTTTTTTTTTTGTGTTTGGGGCTTTACGTGGTTAAAGTTTGAAATTTTAATGCTTGCTGATGAAAAAAAAAATTCTTCATAAAAAAAAAACAGAAAATAGCGTCAATTGAATCCCGCTATTGCCGCTATTAACCGCTACAATGTTTTTTTATGACCGCAATGAACCGCTAAAGGTGTGAATTTTCTTCACACCCAATATCGGTTTAATAGCGGCAACAGTGGGTACCGATTCCGCTAAATAGTGGCCACTATACCGTTATTGCGGCGCTATTTGAAGCCTTGATGACAACAAAATAAATGAAATCAAGTTTTGATTTGCAAAGACAAGTAAAGAACTAAAGTAAGAACAAGTTTGAATTTCAAATATGAAGCAAAATATCAAGATTCAAAGTGTAAGTTGCAAACTGAAAGTGAATGACAAAATCTAGAAGTTTGAATATGTTGATGGAAAATTGATCTAAATCATGTAAAATCAACTAATTACAAGCTGTAAATTCAAAGAACACTAAAAGAACATTATGAGAATTCAATTTGAGAAGCAAAACTAAGAAGAACTTGCAAGATTCAATGGAAACACATGAAATCGCAACTACATAAAAATCTGAAAACTGAATATAAATCTATTGTTCTAGATCTAAATGATACAAAATCAAGTGAACATGAGCTGAAAATTAAAAGATCAACTAGAGAACAGTATAAGAAATTAAAGATGAGATAAAAAACTGGAGAGAAATTGTTAAAAATTACTAAAACAAATCAAAACAGAACATAAGTTGCATATGGATTTTACAAGTTTAAGGAGAGAAAATGCTAGATCTAGAAACTTCTAAGGAGAATGAACTGGAACTGAGCTAAGGTAAGATTCATTAACTAGTTTATCAGAAAATTCAACAAGAAAATTGTATCAAATAGGAAGAAATCTAGCTCATTGAACTAGCAACTCAAACAGTACACAAATCTGGAAAAAGCAGAGCATGTTCAAAGAAATATATCCAAACAGTAGGTAAATTCATGAAAATATAAGCAATCAATCAGAAACTAACAAGTAAACATGTAAATCTAAGAGTGCAAAGTAAAAAAGAAGCAAACCAAAGGCCAAGAAGGAGAATAGATCATTGCTATGCTATCACTCATGCAAAGAATTAATCTATCAACTGAGTTTAGGCGTGACTTTGGAGAATTTTTTCTGTGATGGAATTTGAAACTAATTTTTTTCAGAATTAAAGATCTATGAGTTAGGAATCTAAGAAAAAATTTGGCTAAAAAAAAACTATAATTAATTAATAACTGATCCAAAAACCACAAAGAGGTCAAAACTATTAATTTCAAAATAGATTTGAAGAACACATGAATTCAATTGAAATTGAATGCAAAAACGTGAGAAACTTGAAATTTCAATAAGAAAATCTGAAATTAAATTGAAAATTGATGCAAGAAAAGTAAATTTTCATGGAAAATAAAAGAAAATTTGTTGCCAAACAGCCTTATTTTGAAGAACAAGAAAATAAAAGTGCAAAGAAAAGTAAATGTAGAATTTAAAACTAAAATCTAAAAATCTATCTAATTCTCCCCTTTTAATTGGCCACTCTCCCCTATTTATAAGCAAATGGGAGGTGCCTAAACCCCTACAATATCTTGCAAAAATATCTAGACATGGGCAGTCTTATAGATCCTTCTTCCTTCTTTCCTTCATGGCTTGTGCATACTTGTTTGGCTCTTTAAGCTCCTCTTTGTTTTCAAGCCCTATTCTCATGAACCTTTGCATTCCAAGATGTCAAAGTAATGAACAATAAAAGGCCTTCATTTAGCCAACTCAGTAGCTCCTAATAGCCTTTTTTGAGTTGCCAAAAATGGCGCCTGAGCTTGTGATTACATGAACCTTGCTTTCAGCGTGCAAGCTTGGATTTTCTTCCTTCTCTTTTGGCGCTAAATGCACACACTTCCTCGTCAATTTTTTTTCCACAATTTCAAGCCATAAAATGAACCAATTTGACATTATAATGGTTGGAAAATTTTGGGAAATTAATCAACTAAAAATTCACTTCCAACTCCATAATGCAAAATTGAGCTAACGAAGATAATTCGAAATGAAAATTATGAGAATTGAAACTTAAAATAAGGTTCTATGAAGTTCATTTGAGCTTAACAAGTCATAGAAGAAAAGGGTAAGAAGAATTCCCTTAAAAGGCAATGAAGCACAATTATACTAATTGTGACCTTTGCTAGTTTTTACCACCATAAATCCTCTAAATTGAGTCAAAATTATCCAAAATTTCTCATTTTCAATATTTTTACCAATACATAAGACAAATATGCATTTAGGAGTATTTTTGTCAAAATTATTAGGGAACAAGCCAAAATACAAGAGAAATTGCACTAAAAATGAGTAACAAAATGCTAACATTTTAGTGCAATTAGTCCTTCGTAGGTGCACATGCAAAGGATAATTTTTTAATTGATATGGCAGCAGCTGGATTTTAATTTGACAAAGAAGTTGACTAGAATGCTGACATGGAAAGAGAAAACCTATAATAGAAATTGAAATCCTAATCTCTTATGGAGGTTGCATGGCTGAATTTACTCTTAGTTCAAATTGAAATTGGTCTCCTAGTTCTATTTGGAATTAACGTGAAAGGAAGTGGTTGGAAGAGAGAAGTACATTTAAACTTGAAGCTCTAGTTCTATATGGAGTTTATTTTGAAGAAATCCAATATTGCATGGGCATTACTCACGTCAGTGCATAGGGTTGTTTTTTAAATCCAAGTTGCTATTAAAGTTGTAAATTCCATGAGAAGGTGGCATCATAAAAGATAGAAGAGTCTAATTCCCTCCTATAAACGAAGAAGGGAGCCTTCTCAAGAATTCAATTAAACCGAACCACTAAGCTTTTCTATCTATAAATAGCCTAAAATTAGATTTAAAGGGTGACAAATCAACCTATCTTTAGTCTTCTTTAATTTTCTTGTTCTAGTTCTTTAAGTTTTCAAGCTTTTTTGAGTTTCTTTTAAAACAGTTTTAAACTTTTAGTTCTTGCAAATTTAATTTTCAGTTTACGTTTCATGCATTTAAATTTAGTTTTGTTTTAATTCTTGTCCAAGCTTTTGCAGTTTAAATTTTGTTTCTGCAATTCCTCAAAATTTTTGGTTTAGTTTCTTGCAAAATTTAAGATTTCAGTTCATTCAACCGGAGATTTCAAGTTCTTGGATTCTTGTTTAGATTTTCAATTTGCTTTAAGTTTAGCTAGTTTTAATTTTGGTTAATGCAATTTGTGATTTTTAAGTTTATAAGTTCTCGCTAGTTTTGGTTTCACTTGATTTTCCAACTTTAAAGTTTCCAGATTTTAAGTTCAAGATTAGGGTTTAGTTAATGCATGGTTACAATTTAATTTTCATGTTTTCATTACTGCATGTAAGTTCAACCTTTTGTTTTCTGCACTAGAATCGATTTTCTGCTTTCAGTTTAAAGGTTGTCTTTACTTTTCTGCATTGATTTATTTTTCTGGTTTGCATATTTTTTTGGTTGATATTTTCATTTTAATTTCCAGATTTTATTTGCCATTTAAATTTGTTTATTGCTGTTTAAGTTTAATTCGTTGTTTGCACGCTTAATTTCAGTTTAATTCACTGGGATTAGTATTTTAATTTGTTTACATAGTAGGTTAGTAATTGCATAGTTTTTCAATTTTTTGGACATAATTAAAAGTGTTCAATTTTGATACTTAATTCTCATTATTAAAGTTTCGGTGAAAATAAATTCTAGTTATCATTTCATTACTTGATACAAAACAATTATGTGTAGTTGTAGATTTGAAGTCTCTAACCTATTAACTCATTAGACGGAAAATAGTGTGCAAACTAAAATGGAAACTCCAACTTTTTGTAACAATAATCAAATCCAAAAACTTAAAGAAGGGAATGAAACAATAAACCAACCAATATAAAACAATATAAAAATCCAAACTTTACTCACTTGAAACCAACCTTGGTACTGCAAAACCAATCAACAGAAGGAACTCATTTGCACCCAAAATGAAGTTGATAAAATCGATGAGTTTTATCGTCCACCTGCTCAAAAGGATGGATGAGTTTGGGAATTGGGAATGAGAAAAAAATTCTATTAATCTTTTAAAGAGGGAGGCGAAAGTGAGATTTGAGTTTGAGGGGAGAGGCAAAACAGCAGAAAGGGGATTTGATGGGATGGTTAACGTGTGGCCAATTAAGTGCGTGCATCATAATAGCCAGCTCAAGATTGATGAAAAGCTTAAATCTCTTGACATTGCCCATGCCTCCAAAAAAAACAACAAATCACCACCATGAGCGCACCATGCAATTTCATAGTGTTGTCTAAGAATGGCATTGACAATTTGATAAGTTTGTAACTCATAAAGAAAAAGAAAAAGGGATTTGATTTCGAGACAGAGAGAGGGAGAGAAGCAAAAGTGGAGAAGAAAGAGAAATAAATTAAAAAATTTTCTAACCTTGAGTAATATTTTATATATAGAAGAGAGGCGTACATGGGGAAGAAAAAGAATAAAGAAAAGATTAAAGGACTCTAACATTGAATAATATTATATATATATATATATATGAAGGATATTTTAATAAATATATGGAGTCGGGTTGAATTTTCTTTAAACTTACATTCGACTCTACTCTATTCCTTTTAAAAATATAAAATCGATTGAATTTTTTAAAAAATAAATTGTTTAAACTGTCGTTCTTGAGAATGAGATCATAAATTTTGAAGAGATTGAAGACTGAAGATATGATTTGGTAAATATATTTGGTCGAATTTAATTTTTCTTAAACCAGCCTCTGACGTGATGTCTTTCCTTTTAAAAAATAATGGTATTGTATTTGAATTTTTGTAATATTTTTTTATATTGTATTGTTATTTGTTTTTGTTTAGTATTAGATTCGTTTCTATTATTTTTTTCAATTAAATAACAATTGAAAATATCGTTCATTATAAAATAATTAGTAATTTGAAATAAAAATGTTAAATCAATTAATATGTGAAAAAAATAAGTTACTTAATAAATTGAAAAATTTACAATCAATTAAAATTACATTTTTAAGTTTGTAATATTATTAAATATGAATATTTAATATTTAATATGTTTTACTTTGTTAATATTTAGTTTTGTTAAAAAAATTAACTATTAATTTAACTCCAGGATTTACTATCAAACCAAATATGAATACTTTATTATAATTTCAAAAAAATAATATGAATAAATTTTTACATAAATAAAAGTCATGAGATGTCATAAATTAATTTAAAAAATTTAAAATAAGAGCTATTATTATTATTATAATTATTACATTTTATAATAAGTTATTCAAAATTAAAGAAATTTATGATCATCTCCATTATATTTATAATCGAAATAAACACAACACAACAAAAAATGTGACTATGCAATTTAAATCCTAGTT
Source organism: Durio zibethinus (assembly GCF_047325235.1). Classification (NCBI taxonomy): domain Eukaryota; kingdom Viridiplantae; phylum Streptophyta; class Magnoliopsida; order Malvales; family Malvaceae; genus Durio; species Durio zibethinus. The sequence goes on along the minus strand of NC_143188.1, from coordinate 10,031,323 downwards.
TACAAAATTAATTGAATATAGAATATGGCATTAATTCAAGAGATTACTGTGGATATATGGTTAATATATTATTGCTTGGATGCTCTAAACACATCTCTTTTAACTTTCCATTGTTTTGAACCGAAGTTGAATTGTTGAAAAACAAGTTTGGGTTTGATGATGCTTCCAATTATAAGGAAGAGCCCGATCTGAATGAAACTTTGAAAAGGTCAGTGTACATAATTTCAATGCTAAATAAGATCTATAATTTTACTCTCTCCTTGGATAAATCTAAAGATTAGCTCAGTTGGTTTACATAACCATGCTTAAAAAGAAACATTAAGTTCTGAGATTTTTTTTTTTAACTAAGCTAATAGATAAATTTTATTATAAAAGGTATATCAATGATCTTAGTACTTCTCTGCTGAAATACGTCTTTGCTGAAACAGAGTCCTAACGGAAAATGGACATAACTCCAATTCTTACACCTCACAAATCACAACCCTGCAAGGCCACAGTCTATGAAAAACAAAGCTAACATCTGTTAAACCATGATTACCACCAAGTGTGAAAAAGAAAAACAATCAACCCCTATTTTTGCAAGTGGATCAGCAAAAACATTAAGCACCCTGAAAGTGTAAACAAATCCACAACTTTAATTTCATCTATAAGATTGTCAACTTCTACAATATCTTCTAAATATTTCAAGGCCGAGATTCATTATAGCGTACCTAGGAAATAGCTTCCTTTAAACCAAATTCAGCAACAAAAGCCTTCTTTTCGAACCAAGGAGATCTTGCAAAAATATCAAACGTTGTTTTCACGGCACGTATTTCAGCTACTTTTGAATCCAGTTCGTCTAGTGGGCCATAGAAAAAATCTCACCCCTCCACAACCCTTAGGTCCTAGTTTATTCATCATAGACCCAACGACGTTGAACTTTAATGCATCTCCACTCGGACAAGACCAAAGCACTCCCACTCTAGGATTCGAGATTAACAAGCATCTATTCAACGCCATTGAACTTTAATACAGCCTACAATTGTTTTGAGCCAAATAGTGTCCTTAATTTGATCAGAAATAAAATTTCCTCACAAGCCTAATCTTTCTCATGAAACACCGACTCATTCCTAGCTAGCTATAACGCCCAAAAAGTTGCAGCGCACCCAGACAACTACTTTTTTCCGAACCATGACAGGTAGCCATTTCACGTTGACACAACACATCCTCCACGTTAATCGAAAACACCCATGTTAAATCCCCCCTCGAAGAACATTGCACTAGACATTCCAAGAGAAAGAACATAAGACTAAAATGTGTACACAGTCCTCTTCCTTCCATTTACACCAGATACATACAATCTGTCTTTCCTCAAATATAACTCCTCTAGACCTCAGAAAACTTTTATGAGGTATACTTTATTTGCAAGCAGAAATCACAATCAAAATTGCTAAAAAGCCTAATCCTCTTAATTATTCCAAAATCACAAGTCTCCAATTTGGTTTCTTGCTAGAGAACCATCTCCAGATTCAACTTCCTAATCAATCCTATCTCCTTTAATCAGGACCCTTAGCTCCAAAATTACTTCAAAGAAAATTCTTATACACTAAATTACACGAGTGTTAGCTCTAATTCATAAAATGTAAACAGAGAGACAATGAGGATTCGAAGATACTGGGCCCTTGTTTATCTGATATTACCTCTCGTTTCCTTCTCCATTATCTTCAACCTTATCTCTTCATTATTCCCCAAAGATGAAATACCAAGCCGTTTCGTTGCTTCCCAAGTTGCCCCAACTTCCTTCAGCAAATCGTTTTCTTTTTCTCTTTCACATATTACCCTGAACCGATTTCAAAAATCCCCATCCAAGATTGAGCCATTTGCTATCGGTGATCCCCCAACCGTTCTTTAGCTTGTTCGATTTCCTTTCTTGCCCTTCTTCACTAACTTTTTTCCTCTCTTATTTACTTTGCCTAGCAGTTGATCTTCTATATCCTCGTACAACCTCCGTTTTATCTCTTTATCGTTAAGTTAAGTTTGGATAAATATTTACAAAAATAAAATAATAATAATAAAATAATATATATTATTTGTTTAAATAATTAAAATTAATAAAAAAATAAAAAATTTTAACAATTATTATTTGATTAAATAATAAAAAAATAATTTATTATATTATTTTTTTTATTATAACTTTTGATAATTATTATTTTTAATATAACATTTACATATTTATGTTAACATATTTCATATTTTTAATTTTTTTTATTTTTTCATAAAATTAATCATCAATGAAATTTATAAAATTTATTGAAAATAAAAAAAAAATTAGAGACAATAAATTTATTAACAAATGATGTTTTATATTTTCAATCTAATTTTAAAATTTAAAATTATTATTCTTAATTTTAAAAAATTTATAAGGATATAATAGTTATTTATATTTTAAAAATTTTATTCTTTTCCTTTTCCTTCCCTTTCTCCTAATTTTAGAAAATTAAAAAAATAAAATAAATTGAGAAAAACCAAATTGAGCTAAACATATCTTCTTTTTCTTTTATTTTTATTTATATCGTATACGAACAAAAAAAAATTCTCCATTTTCTTTTGTTTCCTTTTCATTTCATTCCTTTGTCCCCTCTTCGATTCAATGATATGCTTACTTGCAACCACTTTTTCCCTTGTTCATGTTCTTTTATTTCAACCACAAAAGAAACAGTATTATCTACATCAGTGTTAGGCCTCGTTACCCCAGTTTTTTACATGCCCAAGAGTTCATCTTCCAAGACTTTTTCTCATCCAAGGCTTTTTTGCTACTGGCGTCTTTTAATACTTGATTCTGTATGCTCTCCCATAGATTTAAATGCTTAACTTTTGGCTTAATTTCTGATACTTTAGTTGGGTGCAAAATATCTCTAATTTGTAATTGGATAATCTCTTCAAATTTTTCGATAAAGTTAGACATAATCCTAATATACCCGTCTATCACAAAAGACTGAAACTTTGATATACTGCCTTGCATGCAGATAAACTTCCCCCAGCATGCTGCGATATTTTGGATTGTCTTCAAGCCCCATGCATGAACGGGGACTCCTAAACACATTAACCAAACACTTCTAGTAGGCGAACTTATTTTCTCAGATAAATTTCAATTTTGTCAAAGTCATCTATTGAATCCATGCCAATTTTCTCTTTTGCTTTCTTCAAACTTCTCAAAGTTGTCAAAGATAACCAGTAAGGATTGACCAGAAAGTTTGCTTACTCCAACACCATTCCTCCCATCATTCCAAATTAAGTTTAAAGTTTCTTTTACCTCCAACAAATCTCTGCGTCGACCCACAATACTTCTTTTGAGCCAATTTAATTTGTCTTCATCCACCATACCTAAGCATTGTTTCTTACCTCTCTTTTTCTCAACTTGGCTCTTAACCTCTATTTCTTTAGATGACGAACCCTTCCTACTGGAAGAAGAAGATAATCTACTCTTCTTTCCTTCCATCAGAACTTGAAAATAGCATCACCGACTATAAGTCGCATTTACTTCTTGATTTTTATACAAACTAGCCTAGTTACCCTTATAAGGTTCCCTTTCAACTTCCTTCATTCCAAAGATCTGAGATTTAAAGTTAAGCATTTGTAACTTCTTCTCTTATCTTCAGATTGTGTCTTTTTTCAAAAGAAAAAAATTTTTCATCCTTATGTATTCATGTATGTCTTTGATATCTACTTTTCAGGTACTTTCTTGAAGGGATTGATATCTATTTCGAAAATATTGGAGGCAAAATGCTGGATGTTGTGATTCTCAACACGACAAACCATGGTCGCATTGCAGTCAGCGGGATAATATCACAATCTTGATCAACATGAAGGGGTGCACAACCTAATGTTAATCGTTTATAAGAGAGTTTGAATCGAATGATTTGCTGTCTTTGATTATTATCCACAATATTCAAAGTTCTTGGACTTTGTATTGCCTTCCAGGGGAAGATAAAGTATGTGGAGGACATTGCTGAAGGCCTAGAGAGCGGCCCTATTGCTTTGGTAGAATTATTCAGTGCTCCCAATGTGGGAAAACAGGCTGTTGTTGTCGCTCCAAAGTGATTGATCGTCCTTCTCTCTTCTGGTGCATGGATTTTCATGGTTTCTGTGAAGTAGGAAGAAACTAAATTGTGTTTTGAAAAGGATAAGTTTTAGTTACGAAAGAAAACTAGTCTAGATTTTGCTAATAAATGCTTTAATTAGAGTACTCTAAGGTTGGTTAAATTATTATTTATATAAATATTCTTATATTAAATACATTAATTGATAGTTAATTTTTTTAATATTAATGCAATGAGATAATATATAATTTAACACAATAATCTTAAAAAATATCCTCATAACACTTGTCAAAATCCAATTAGTTTTATCAATGACGTGTAATCATTTTCTGATTGTAATGTCAATATCTAAGGGAAAAAATCATCTTCTCTAAATTGGCACTATCTTACCTAAAGGTCTTAAATGCATTTTTAATTAAAATTATAGTTGAAATTTAATGATTTTAAATAAAATATAAAAATAAATAAAAAGTAATTAAAAAGTAAAAATGATTTGAATTAATTTTAAATTTGACTTAATTTTAACAGTCACACTTACTAAACTTCATGGATAAAATAGTATTTCATTCTTACTAAAATTCATAAAGAATTTTCTCAAAGAGTTTCATGTGAGATATTTCTAATTGAGTAACCAGTCACGAGCTCCCATCATTAGTCAAACTTTGTAGTATATAAATTATTCTTTCATGGACAACATTTTTCGAACGCATATATATGGAACGACCCTATCTAAAATCTACATCATATATAGGCAACCACATCCAACTATTAACAACTAGGTTTAGGCATTATAAAATATTTGATCCTTGAAATGAGGCATTTAAATTAAGCATTTTTTCTATGTAATCGAGAGCTAATCTCAATTTTTCATCATTAGCATGCTTTAGTAGTTCATCGATTCTCTTAACAGTGTTGGTAAATGGTTCATATTAGAGATCACCAACTAAAACAATTGGTGTAGTAAGAAAGATTACATTGCCAAAGTAGCCTAGTGGGAGAAGAGAATTTAACCTTGATCGTCCATCAATTGGAATGTATAGCTTGGTAGTTGGTAAATGGTTCGGATTGGAGATCACAAACTAGAGCAATTGGTGTAGCAAGAAAGATTACATTGCCAAAGTAACCTGGTGGGAGAAGAGGATTTAACCTTGATAATCCATCAATTCAAATGTATAGCTTGGTAGCTTGATCATTTGAGAAACCTTTTGCTTTGCTTATACAATACCATAAATGTGCAGTTAAGATGTTAAAAGTACTATATTTCATAAAATTAGAATTTCTAATATTTGGTTTAGCTTTTAGGATTTAGTTGATCAACCATGAGCTTAAAGATGGAGACAATGGATGGCTTGTGATCATCTGACTAAGATTTTAATGTTGAAATTGACGAGTTCTTGTAATCTTGAGTTTAAAAGAAGAGTTATGATATGGGGTCCAGCCTTATACGTTTTAATACTAAAAAAGCCCATAAAGGCATTTGTTTTAGGCAACCAAAAACCTAACTTTAAAACAAAAGTTAGGGATGTTTTTGTAGTGGCATAAAAATGTGAGCCATTAGGGAAAAAAAAGTTGTTACCGAGGCATGAAAGAAAATAAGAAGAAGGAGATAGCTGTTTGTTTGATTAAGAGGTTGAATGAACATCGATCTATAGTTCGATTGAGCTAAAATTTTATTAGCATGTTCATGTCTTAGTGTTCTACATTTAAACAGTGGAGATTAGGTTTTAAGCTATTGGAAAACAAATTTAGACTGTATTTGTTGAGTTAACTAGTTGGTAAGATTTCTCTAGTTGTCTATTTAATTATTGTTTAGCTTTAGTTTTAATTAAAGGGAAACTTTGTATATCCACTATTTGATAGTAAAAATTTTTCTAATAGTTTACGGTTATTTCGCTTTACAGTTGAGAGTTTTTCATGTAAATTTTGGTGTGCTTTATTTTTCCTGCATTGTTGATTATTATTGTTTTCTATTTGTTGTGGGTTTATTAAGATATATTGTTTCCACATTATAGTGTTTCTCACTTTATGCCCAATAAATGATATCAAAGCTACACTTATTTTTGATACATAGGTACAATAGCAACCCATGATAAAAGTAAATTTTATTTGAGATCATGAAAGGTGATATAGGTTCCATGATAAAATTAATAGTATCAAAATTTTTAGTCACCAATGATTTATATGATATGAAATATTTGTATGAGCTAATATTGGGTGATTCAACTAAGACAGTAGATATGAAAGATGAAAACTGAAAGAAGCTAGGCAAAAAGATGTTGGCCATAATTAAAAAATAGGTCCACACCAGTGTTTTCTATCATGTGACATAAGAGACAGATGACCACATCATTTAGGAAAAATTAGCAACATTGTACAAGAAGAAGACATAAATGAATAAAGTTATGCTTGTTAAAAAACTTTCAATTTTATAGTATAGGAATGGACGATTGATTATAGAGTACTTGAGTGATTTTCAAGATATATTCAATTGGATGACTACCATAGAGCTTAAAATAGATGATGAAATGAAGGTGTCATTACTTTTGGGTTCATTGCTAGCTAGAATACCCTAGTTGTGACCTTTTTTAATTTAGCTCTTGATTATAAGGCAACGTTATAGATGGTAAAGGACAATATGCTTAATGAAAAAGCAAGATAAAAAGATTCAAACTCTGAGAAACAACCTCTTCTCATAGAGAACAAAAGCAAAAATATCAACAAAGATTAGAACTCGAAAAGCTATAATAAGTTTAGACATAAAACCAAGCCCAAAGATAAAATAACTATTACCATTGTGGTAAACTTGATCACAGAAAGCAAAATTGCAAAATCTTGAAACAAAAGCAAAAAGATGAAAAAGGCAAGAGTTCAAATGATTATAGTGTTGTAGCAGTAAATTTAGATAATGATTCAATTACTTTGATTTGTACACATGAAGACCGTAATCATGTTGGTAATCCAAGCATTGAGTAGATAGTTGACATAAAACAACATATCATTTTGTTCTAAAAAAAGAGTTGTTTACAACTTACAAAGTAAAAGACTTTGATTGCACCAAGATGAAAAATAAGAGTGCGTCACAGATTATTATAGTCAGTAATATTATTGTACAAACTAATACGAGCTGCACATTGACTTTGAAGGATGTCAAATACATTCAAATATGAGAATGAACTTAATTACAGTAGTGTCATTTTTAAAGAAGGATATGAAAGTCAACAAAAGAATGGATAGTGGAAGCTTTTCAAAGGATCTATGATAGTTGCAATAGGAAAACTATGCTACACAATGTATAAGACATAGATGCAATTGAACAAAAATTAGATAAATGTCGTTGAAGATGATGTTTTAGCAAATTTGTGACATAAAAGGCTAGCACGTATGAGCAAAAAAGGTTTACAGATTTTGGCAAGATAGTTTCTTATTTCATTGACCAAAGGCAAGCATCATAGAGTTTCTTTCTTTAAACGTTTTTAATGGAAAGGAAATATATTAGAATTGATTCATTCTCATGTATGTGGTCCCATTGAGGTTGAGTCATTGGATTTAGCAGGTATTTTATTACTTTTATTGATGATGCTTTATGTAAGACTTAGGTGTATATGTTAAAAACCAAAATTCAGGTACTATAGTATTTTCAAAAATTTCATACTATAGTGGAAAAGATAAAAAGGTTGCCTTTAAAGTATATTCAAACTAATAATGATAGAGAATACATATCTAAATATTTTAAAGAATATTGTTCAAAGTATGGGATCAAGTATGAGATGACAAAACTTCAAACACCACAGTAAAATGGTGTGGCTAAAAGGATGAATTGCATTATTATGAAAAAAGTCAAATGTATGTTGAGGATGAAAAAATTACAACGACCATGTTAGGGTGAAAAAGTCAACAAGCCTATTACTTGATTAATAGCTCACCATCAATTCCCTTAGGCTTTTACATTTAAAAAAAATTGTGGACAAAAAAAGATGCTTCATATCTCAGTTGAAAGTTTTCAAATATAAAATATTCATACATGTGTCGATAGAGTTGAGGTCAAAACTTAATAATAAAGCCACATAGTATGTGTTTGTCGAATATGATGATGAGGAATCTAGCTACAGGTTATGGGATCCAGTAAAAAAAAAGATAATAAGAAGCAAAGATGTAATTTTTTATGAAAAAAAACCATAGTAGACCTTAAGAAGAGTGAGAAAACTACATAAGTTACTATTAAGTGTAATGATTCAACACCGATAAGAGTTTTACTTAGAAGAGCCATAAATGGTGAAAATGAGCAAGAAACAAAACTTGATGATATAAATGACACAACCACAGTTAGTGATGAGTTAGATGCAATCGATTTTGAGTAGAAAGAGCAATCTTTTCCATCAGAGTGTGTTAAGTAAGGTGAACAATCCTTTTCACTAGAGAGTGTTGAGCAGGGAAAGCTACCTTGAGCATTTGGTTGTATAAAATTTTAGCCTAAGGGATCTACCAAAGAGTATTGTTTCATCCATAAAATATACAAGTTCAAATTTTATTATAGTCACCAATGAAGAAAAGCCAAAAAGCTTTCAAGATGTGCAAACTATTTAGGATAAAAAGCATTGGTTAAAAGCAATGAAAGAACAAATGGAGTTATTGCAAAAACATAACACATATGATCTTGTTAAACTTCCAAGAGAGAAAAGGCTATTGAAAAATAAATGGGTGTTCAAATTAGAAAAGGATGGTGGTAAGTTAATGAAATATAAAGCTTGATTGGTGGTAAAATAGTTTTTTCAAAAACTCAATATCAATTTTGATGAGATCTGCTCTTCAGTTGTCAAAATGAGTTCCATTCGAGTGGTATTAGGATTAGTACTAATTTGATTCTTAAGTTTGAGCAGCTTGATGTTAAGATTATATTCCTACATGGTAATTTACAAAATGAGATTTATATGTATCAACCTAAGAAATTTGAAGTGAAAATGAAAGACATCTAGTTTGCAAACTTAAAAAAAAAAAAAAACATGTATGGCTTAAAACAAGCTTCACAATAATGGTACAGGAAATTTGATTTTTTTATGGTGAGTCATAGTTATAAAAGAATGACAGTGGATCCTTATGTGTATGTCAAAAAATTCTCTTATGGTAACTTCATTATTTTCTTATTATGTGTCAATGATATGCTGATTGTGGGATAAAATGTTAGTATGGTTCACAAGTTGAAAGAACAATTGTCTAATTCCTTTGACATGAAAAATTTAGGCCCAGCAGAATAGATTTTTGGTATGAATATTATATGGGATCAAAGAATTGAGAAACTGTGATTGTCACAGAAAAAATATGTTGAACAGGTGCTTAATAAATTCAACGTGTAGCATGCTAATTGCCAACAACTTTCATTTAAGTAAAAAATCTTGTCTACTGACTAAAGAAAAGCAATTAGTTATGTCTAGTATTCTTTATTCCTCTACAGTTGATTATTTAATGTATCTTATGGTTTGTACATGCTTGACATTGCTCATGCAATTGGTGTAGTGAATAGATTTTTTTTTATCAAAGAAAAGTTCACTGGGAAGCAATTAATGAATTTTCAAATATTTAAGGTGCACCTAAAAAATGTGCTTAAGTTATGGTACTACACAATCAATTTTAGAAGGATTTACTGATGTTAACATGGTAGGTGATCATGATGGTAGAAAATCTATTTTAAGGCATATGTTCACTTTTATAGGAGAAGCTGTGTCTTAGTAGTCTATATTGTAAAAGTGTGTTGCCTTATCAACTATAGAGGCTGAGTATATTGTAGTAACCATAGTAGGTAAAGAAATGTTTTGGATGAAATATTTTTTTCTTAAATTAAGATTAAATCAAAAAGAGTACGTAGTATTTTGTGACAATCAAAGTGCTTTAGATTTGAGTAAGAATACTATGTACCATACTAGAACAATACATATTGATGTTAGATATCATTGATTGCATTTGATAATTAAGAATGCAACAAATATATTGACTAAAACACTTCTTAGAGAAAAGCTTGAGCTCTGCAGTAACTAAGTAAAAATAGATTCCTTAGCCAAAGTAAATTCTAAATGAAACTGTTATAGTGATGGATCTCCTTCTAATACAATTAGAAAGGGAGATTGTTATGATATAAGGTCTAGTCCCATATGTTTGAATAATAAAAAAGGCCATAAAGGCTTTTGTTTTAGGCAACCAAAAGCCTAACTTTAAAACAAAAGTTAGGGATATTTTTATAATGGCATGAAAGCATGAGTTACCAAGGAAAAAAAGTTATTATTGAGGTGTAAAAGGAAACAAGGATAAAGGGAGAGTTGCTTGTTTGATTAAGAGGTTGAACAGAGGTCGATCCATGATTTAATTAAGCTAAAATTTTGTCAGCACGTTCATATCTTAGCATTTTGAATAGTGAAGATCAAGTTAAAAACTCTCTAGAAACAAATCTAGAATGTATTTGTTGAGTTAGTTAGCTAGTAAGATTTCTCCAATTGTCTCTCTAATTTTTATTGAGCTCTAGTTTTAGCTAAATTAAAATTTTGTATATCTATTATTTGATAGTGAAGATTTTTCTAGTGGCTGGTGATTTTTCCCTCTACATTGAAGGGTTTTTCACATAAATCTTAGCATGCTTTGTTTTTCTTGCATTGTTGATTATTGGTTATTGTCTATTTGCTGTGGATTTATTGTAACATATCACTTTCACATGATTTTGTTTGTCACTTTAAACCCAACAAAAAGGTCATATTCAACAATGTGAAATATAAGAGTTAGTGGAACTTGAGCACGAAGAAGAGTTCGATTAATGAATAAGGCAATGCTAGGAGGCAAGCTTCAAGTTGTGTCAATCCAACTATTGATGACATGAATAGTGGAAGTATCGTTTACCAATGTATACAATACATCAAGACAAACTCGACACATTTGAAAATAGTTATCTGCCTTTTTATTGGGTCCTAAAGATTTATGAACTTTATTTAAATAAAAATAAACCCAACAAATTCATGAAACTTTTTTTTTCTTAATCAAAGAAGAATTTTTATTAATGAAATTAGTCTTACATAGACTAAGATCTAAGAAAAAAATTCACATGACAAACAACATCCCAAATATAACAAAAAAAAGACAAACACCCAAAGCATCAGCATAAAATTCTTTTCTAAGCTTGTCAGCTTCATTGAAAGTTACCCAATCTCTCTAAGGCCACTAAACAACATTGCACACCCAAGCAATGGTAATATTTGAATTTAATTCAATAGCTGAATTGTTTTTAAGCACTCCACCATGTCCTATCATATATGGTTTACCCCTCAATGAACCATTAACAAAGAACTTCAATGTATTCCTATAAGATAAACCCAACAATTCCTAATCAAGGCTTAGACGCCAAAGAACTACCACCAAAGCTCTTCAAATCATTCCACCTACAATATTTATCCACACACAATCCAACCAAAATCTTTCACCCAAATCATAACTCTCATTAGAATAAGGAATAAAATTTCCACCCCACCCATTTTAAAAGGTCTTTTTTACTATAAAGCATCCATTCCAACCAACTTCCCAAACAAGTCAATCCTTAGAATTAGCATGAAGACATATCGTTTAACTTATTTAATAATTTCTTTAAAAATTCACTTTCCTAGTCTCACAGTTGTGTCCTAAATGTAATAATCCTTATAATGTTAGGGGCATTTTAGTGTTTCAAAGGCAAAAGGAACTTTTTCCTATAGAGTACAAGTCAATTGTCAAATGGGAATAGTTGGTCATTCTCATTGACCTAAGGTGTTGAATTGACCTAAAATCTCGGGCTCCATGTTATCTTGGTCACCTCAACCAATCATCTGCTAGCACATGCAAATGTTGACTTGTCATCCCCATATTAGACCGTCAACTACCAACTCAACTCGAGCCTATGATATCATCCCTAGCCCCCTACACCAAACTCAAGCTACCTAAGTCTAAGGTCCCTCATTGAATTGGTATAAATATTCCCTTCCAAGTGCTCCTAAACTAATTGGAACGCTAGCTTCCTTGCTTACATTTTGCCTTTCTTTACTTCACACTTCTTGACAGAGCACTGACTTGAACTTTGAAGAACAAATGTTAGAACAACTTTTGACCTTTGTCATTAACCGATCTTCTTTTCTTGTGCTTTCACATTCTTACCCCTTGTAAACAACTTGACACCAACTAGACACTACATACATTCTTTGGTTAATTAAGATAATAGCACATTTCTTACGTATTAATTTTTTTATGAAAATGTAAATTGCATACTTAATTTCATAATTTGTAAAATTAAATAAACATCTGATATTATATATAGTCTGTAAGCATTGAGGGAATAAGATGTCAGGTTGTCATTTTTAGTGTTTAATTCTTGGGTCCTAAATAATATGCAAATACGTTGGCTACTTTTCAGACACGTTGGCTTTCAAATTTTCAGCCCCATAATACACATTCCCGAAACTTCTGTTAAGGTATCAGGTATGCGCAATCAAAACTAAGCCACAGAATTAAAGTAGCCGATATTTCTAGAAAAAATGAATTTGTATAAAGGGAGCTATCAGCTTAGTGTCTCTACACGGAAAGAAACATTAAGCAACAACATATGGCGGACGGTAATGATAACGAAGTAATTGTAAGCAATAAGCAGGTGATATGGAAGGACTCAATTACTGGGTTTCCAAAGGAATCAAACATGGCTATCACCATTGGAAAAATAAAACTGAAGGTTTCAGCTGGTTCGAAAGCAATTCTTGTGAAGAATCTTTACTTATCATGCGATCCCTATATGCGGCATTTAATGAGAAGCCAAGGCTCTGTGTTACTCCGTTTCTATACCCCTGGCTCTCTAAGCCTCTTCCATTCCTCTAGCAGTTGTTTCTACACTTGCAACATATTATATATTTTCTAGGGTTTGTGACTTTTTCTAGAACATTTGCAGCCAATAACTGGGTTTGGAGTGGCTAAAGTTTTGGACTCAGATCATCCAGATTTCAAGGAAGGAGACTTGGTTTGAGGCACAACCGGATGGGAAGAGTACTGTCTTCTGACAGCACCCGAAGGACCTTTTAAAATTCAGGACACTGAAGTACCCCTTTCCTACTATACTGGAATTCTTGGTATGTACTAAAAATGAAATTATTCTTTTATCAAATTTAAATTTATTTGGAACCAAAAAGAGAAAAAATTAGTGCATGTAAAACATTTGAAGTGAAAAAGTTAAAATTTTAATTAAGCAAAATTTGAATATTAAAATTTAAGCATTACTATTACATCTTGAAAAATAAATTTATCTAAATTTAACCGATGAGATCTTATCACAATGTAAAAAAAAAAAAAAATGCTATGGAGCCTTTAGGTCTTGGATACCTGGTGTTCATTCTATAAACTGATCTGAGTTGACATTTCTAAAGCTAGATATGAACTCAAGCTCGGTTATTATTAGAATATTTAAAAATAATTTATATTAATATTATAATATTTTTAAATATATTTTAGTAATTTCCAATTGTTAATCCAAAATTTCGGCGTAGAAAATTTTGTTTTAATTCTAATTACTTTTTTTATTTTCTTCTTAACAAGGCATGCCTGGTTTGAGTGCTTATGCGGGGTTCTATGAAGTTTGTTCTCCAAAGAAAGGTGAATATGTTTTTGTGTCAGCTGCATCTGGTGCTGTGGGACAGCTTGTTGGACAATTTGCAAAGCTGATGGGTTGCTATGTTGTTGGTAGTGCCGGAAGTAGAGAAAAGGTGAAACCTCTTATGATAAGCCCTTATATACCTAACATGAATGGACTACAAATTTTAGCTTCAATTGAACATGGAGATCTTATTTTGTCAACGTATTAGCATATTAGAGTTGATTTTCCATATATCACAATAATTTTTTTATAAGATTAAATTCATTCATAAAAATAATAATCATAATCAAATAAGTCTTAATAGATCAAATACAACCTTGGCGAGAGAAGGATTTGTAAGTTGGAAACTTAATGTTGCCATTAAAAGAAAACTTCATTGCCTTCAACAGTACAAGTCTAAGGGATTCAAATAGTAATAGAATAATGGTCGTTATTTCAAGGTAACACCATTATTCACCACCGTTAGTGATGAAAAAACATAAGAGAATTTGAATCTTGATAGCAATGGTACATTGTGGTTGTAAAAAGTGGTGTAACAATGAATAACGATAGCAACGATCCATTATTATCGTTTTTCGTTCAAACATTCAAAGCAATAAAACAATCATTTTGTTAAAATTTTAAACCAAGAATAGCCTTAGACTGACAGATTTTTTAATCCATAAATTCAGCCCATAAAACACAATCAATTTAGTCCAATTTAGATTCAATTAAGAATTGAAGGTAAGTAAGTAATTTGAAATTCAAATTATCTTTTTTTTTTTTAAATTATGTAAATTTGTTATATTTTTTTTTTTTTGGTTGAATGGGACTGGAGTTTGTTGCTCTTTGTTGCTGTGTTGTAATGGTGCTAAGTAATAGGGGCTAAAGCTAGGTTGCTACCTGTTGGTTCTTGGCTTGAGTGCTTAGGGCTAGGTGTCAAGTGGGTTGAAGGAAAAGACCAGAGGGTGAGTGTGACTCCATGAGAGAGGAAAGTGATGACATGTTGAGAAAAATAAAGGAATTGGTGAGTCGATGAGAGACAAAGGTCCAAAGGATGTGGCAAAAAGGGTGAGACTTGAGACTTCTTATGATGGCAATGGGTCGGAGAGTTTTTTGCTTGGTCCACCTTAGACCCAACCTTCTTATCTTCTTACTCAAACTCCAAGTTGCCTTCGATCGAAGGTTTTAGTTATAAAAACCAACTTTGACCTATTAAGAAAAATGGTTCCCTAATTTCAAGCCAAAGTTTCTGACCTAACTACTTATAAAACAAAAAATAATGCATAAATTAAAATGGAAACTCTTCTTACTTTTGTAATAATAATCAAATTTAAAAACTTAAAGAAGAGAATGAAACAATAAACTAACCAATATAAAACAATATGAAAATCCAAGCTTTACTTATTTGAAAATAACCTCATCATTGCAAAATGAATTAATAGAAGAAACCATATAGAAGGAACCCAAAAAAAAGTCGATAAAACTTATGAGTTTTATCATCCTTTTGCCTAAAAGGATGGATGAGTTTGAATGTAAGTTGAATGAATTTGGGAATTAGGATTGAGAAAAAAATATTAATTTTTGAGAAAGAAAGGCGATAGTGAGATCAGAGTTTAAAGGAGGGAGGTAGAATCATAGAAGGGGGATTTGATGGGAAAGTTAACATCTAGCCAAGTATGTTCATATGTCATGGGTCGGGAGCTTAAGCCTAGCAACCATATAGCCTTAAACTATCTCCAGTGTGCCTAAGTCAGCCTTTCCTAGACACTTTACAAAACACTTATGATGTGAACTCCACTGGCTTCCTAGGAGTTTAGGAGAAGCTATAAAAGAGAGAGTTAAGGTAACTATATTATATTTACTAGATGTATGTATAATTACACAATGTCCCTACAAAGGCTTTCTCTATGTCTATCCCCACGTCTCTACATATGTCTAAGTCTAAGACTATGTCTCTAGGACTCTTATTTCCTATGTCTTGTGTTATGACTTGTCTATGTTGTTCTAACTTAATTGTTGTGTACAAATGAAGGTGAGGGCTTCTTTAATTATACTTGAGCTTCCCTTACACTTGTGGTCCTTATTGTTCTAAGTGTGTGGCCATCACAACCATTCTAGGCCATTCCAGGGCCTTAGACTCAAGTTAGGTTGGTTAGGCCCTTTTTAGAACTTATTTGGTTCTAAGTTCCCTGATAAGCACTGGGTCTGAAAGAGTCTAAGCACTGTTACTGACTGCTTGCACCTAGTGGCTTCAAGAACCATTTTTGTTTAGTCGCTACTCTGCTTGCAACTAAGGCTTTTCAAAATCTTCCTCGTCTAGGCGCTATAGTGCACGTGCTCGCCCTTCTAGAACATTCTATGCCCATGCACGTGACCTATCTCCAGGCTATTCTAAAGCATTCTACACCTAACTACCCATATTTTTTGGGTGTTATAGAACCTTCAAATGAAAACTCCTCATACTTGGCACTAGAATGCATATCTTAACGTACTCTCGCACGTTAGCCTTGGCCTCAGCCCTCGCCTATACTCTTAGGTCTCGTATGTACCTTGAGGATCTCGATATCAATCCTTCATGATCCTTTTCCCATACCAACTCAAATAAGTTTCATCAGATTGAGGACTTGTGCATGGTCCATGACACATGCATCATGATATCCAACTTTAGATTGTTGAAAAGCTTAAATCTCTTGCCATTACCCATGCCCCCAAAAAAAAGACAAATCACCACTATAAAGTGCACACTCCAACTTCATGGTAATGTCTAAGAGTGGCATTCACAATTTGATAAGTTTGTGATTAAAAAAAATGGGATTTGATTTTGATGCAAAGGGAATGAGAGAGGTTGAAGTAGAGAAGAAAGAAAATAAAAAAAAAGATTCTACCCCTGAATAATTTTAAATATATATAGGAGAGAGGCAAAAGTGAAGAAAAAGAATAAAGAAAGGTTCAAAATAATTTAACCTTAAATAATATTATCTATAAAGGTATTTTGGTAAATATATTGAGTTGGTTCGTATTTTCTTTAAATCTGCCTTCGACCCGACTTTGCTCCTTATAAAAAATAAAATGACCAATCCAACTTGATTTCTAATTTTCAAAAAAAGAAACAAATCATATAGGGTCAAGTTATATCATAACTCAACGATTACGAGTTAAATTGTCGTCCCTACTTGAGCGTGAGATCATAAATTTTAGTAAAAGTGAAGACTAAAAACGTGATATGGTAAAATATAACCAGTCGAGGTTAGGTTTTCCTTAAACTAGCTTCCAACTCGATTTCATTTCTTTTGGAAAATAAAATCGACCCGACCTCAAATTAAAAAAATATATATGACTAAGTGAAATCATAAATTTTGGAAAAAGTGAATACTGAAGTTGCAATATGGGTGATCGGGATAGAATAGGGAATTTAGAAAATTAGGATGGGCCGTAAACTGGCCAAGCTACTATTGGTGTAAAAAACATTTATGGAATTGGGAAGAGGGTTGAGGGAAATTTTAGGGAATAAAGTGAAATAGAACATTGAAAATGTAGGGTAAGGTGGGAACTTAGGGGATTTCTTTTTTATTTTTTAGGGAATTTCTTTTATTTAAGGATTTTTTTCTTTAAAACAAAATTTATTAATTAATGATTTTGTATTTAAATTTTGTAATTTTTTTAGATTTGTATAGTTATTCATTTTTTTTAGTATTAGATGAGTTTTTATTAGTATTTTTGTGTAATTAAATAACGATTGAAAATATCATTCATTATAGAATAAATTAAAAGCAATTTGTGATAAAAATGTTAAATCAATTAATAGGTGAAAAAATAAGTTACTTAATAAATTGCACATTTTACAATAAATTATAATTATATTTATAAGTTTGTAATATTATTAAACATGAAGGGGAGGGACTTGTAAATTTAAAAAATTATATCTTTTTTTTAGCTATTGAATTCAATAAATCAAAGGGATGAGAGAGTCAAGTAAAAAAATTAATTAATCTAATTTCTTAGATCTATTAAAATCAATGATTAAAAAAATGTGCAAAATTTTTTTGCATTAATTGATTCCTTCCCAAATGTGAATATTTGATATATAATATGTTTTACTTTGTTAATATTTAATTTCTCAAAACTAAATATTAAATATGAATTTGACTCCAATAAAGATTTATTGTAAAATCAAATATAAATACTTTATTGTAATTTGAAAAATATTTTATGAATAATTTTTTAATTAAATAAAAGTCATGAGATATCATAAATTAATTTAAAAATTATAAAATAAGAGTTCTTATTATTATAATTATAATTATTATATTTTATATTAAGTTGCCTGAATTAAAAAAAATTTATGATCCCAATGACTACAACGATAACAATGATCTCTGTTATGTAAAATTAGACATGGTCAAAAACACTATCATAATCGTAATTTAAATCTCTGATTACAAAATTAATTAAATGTAAAATAAGGTTAAGTGGAAAATATGGCATTAATTCAATAGGCTAATGCTGGATATATGGTTCATATATTATTGCTTGGATATTCTAAACACATCTTTTTTTAACTCTCCATTGTTTTGAACTAGGTTGAATTGTTAAAGAACAAGTTTGGGTTTGAGGATGCTTTCAATTATAAAGAAGAGCCTGATCTGAATGCAGCTTTGAAAAGGTCAGTATATATAATTTCAATGCTAAACAAGATCCATAATTTCACTCTCTGCTAAGTTGAATATAAATATTAGTTCAATTGATTTATATATTCATTCTTATGAAGTGATATTAAGGTTTGAGATCTAAAGTCAGGCATCTGCAACTCCTTTTCTCATATTCAGATTGTGTCCTCTTTTTTTATTGTTATTATTTTTTAAATTTTTCATCTTTATGTATTAATGTATGGTATAATCTACTCTCCAGGTACTTTCCTGAAGGCATTGATATCTATTTCGAAAACGTTGGAGGCAAAATGCTGGATGCTGTGATTCTCAACATGAGAATCCATGGTCGCATTACAGTCTGCGGGATGATCTCGTAGTATAATCTTGATCAACCTGAAGGGATACACAACCTAATGTTGATCGTTTATAAAAGAGTTCGAATTGAAGGATTTTCTGTCTTTGATTACTATCCACAATATTCAAAGCTCTTGGACTTTGTATTGCCTTCCATCAAAGAAGGGAAGATAAAGTATGTGGAGGACATTGCTGAAGGCTTGGAGAGCGGCCCTACTGCTTTGGTAGGACTATTTAGTGGTCGCAACGTGGGAAAACAGGTTATTGTTGTCGCTCCGGAATGATTGATCAACCTTCTCTCTCCTGGTGGATGGATTCTCATGGTTTCTGTGAAATATGAAGAAACTAAATTGTGTTTTGAAAAGGATTAGTTTTAGTTATGAACGAAAATTAGTCTAGATTTTGCTAATAAATGCTTTAATTAGGGTACTACAAGGTTAGTTAAATAATTAGTTATATGAATATTCTTATATTAAATACATTAGTTGATAGTTCGTTTTCTGAATTTTAATGCATTGAGATAATATATTACTTGATATAATAATCTTAAAAAATTCTTTATAACACTCGTTATTAAAAATTAGTTTTATATATGACATGTGTAATGTTTTTATGATTAAATGTACTTTCAATTAAATTTATAGTTGAAATTTAATGATTCTAAATTAAATAAAAAATAATTAAAAAAATAATTTGAATTAATTTTAAAAGTCACGCTTACTAAACTTCATAGATAATAAAATAGACACTTACCGAACTTCATAGATAAAATACTATTACACTTGTACCAAAAATCATAAAGAAGTTTTTCAAAGAGATTCACGTGAGAGGTTTCCAATCGAGTAACCAGTGAAGCACCCGTTATTAGTCGGACTTGGTAGTATGTAAATTATTCCTTCACGGATAACATTTACTGGACCCAGAAATGTGGGACTGCCGCATTCGAAATCTGCATCATATATAGGCAACCACATCCAACTATTAACAACTAGGTTTGGGCATCGGAAAGTATTTGATCCTCGAACCAAATTGCTTAAATCAAGCACTTTTTCTCCGTAATCAAAAGCTGATCTGAAATATTCATCATTAATCTACTTTAATAGCTCATCAATTCTCTTAACAATGTCGGTTAATTGTTTGGATTGGAGATCACCAGCTAGAGCAATTTGTGTAGCAAGCAAGATAATATTGCCAAAGTAACTTGGTGGGAGAGGAGGATTTAACCTAGATCGTCCATTAATTGGAATGAATAGCTTGGTAGCTTGATCATTTGAGAGACCCCTTGCTTTGCTTATGCAACACCATAAATGTGCAGTTAAGATGTTATAAGTACTATATTTCGTAAAGTAAGTGTTAATAGTTTAGACTATGATATATCTTACATTAGATAAAAAGATTTAATTATTGATAAATAAAATTAATTTTTGTATTTGTAGACACCCATTTGTGTCTTGAGAGTCAATTGGACCATATTTTATTATTCTTTATTATAATATTATTATCATATTATTATTAGTATATTGTATAGTATTATATCATATTATTATATTATTATATTATTATTGTTATTATTATCATATTATCATTACTATGACTATTATTATGATTTTTATTTTTATTTTTATTTATTTATTGTTATTGTTATTATTATTATTTTCTTTCTTTACTTGAATTGTGATGGAATTTTGGAAATGGAAGAATTGAATTCCCCGAATCAAAGGGATCCAACATCCAGCAATCAAAGGTTTAATTTGTGATCAGTTTCAGATTCAATCCAAACAGATTACTGAAATCTAGCCTAAAGTCATGCTCAAATAGAATTCAATCACAAGCTTTAAGCCTGGATTGATTCTGTCTGATCCCTAAAATCTTTACTATAAGATGCCTATAAATGGAACCAAGAATTGCAAGACAAAAGGGGGAAGATTTTTGAAGACAACGGAAAAAGGAAGAAAATTGCTGGTGGTAACAATTCGAGAAATTTTTGGCAGTAGGGTTTGACTTCGATTTTAAAAGGTTTTGAGAATTCTAGGTTAGCATTTAGATTTTTAGAGCTTATAGGGAGGTTCTGGGGAATTTTTGAAGCTTTCTGGGAAAATTTGGGATTTTCTGGGAATTTCTAGAAAATTTGGATTTTTTGAAGAACACAAGAATTTTTCAATGAGTTTTCCAGTGAGACTTTGAATTTTCTAGCCAACTTCTTACAAAATTTCTAGAAACCAACGAAAACCTCAATTTTCAATTAAATGTCTGGGAAGCGTTTAGAGAAAAGGGAGATAGTTCATAGCGTAAAGAGAGAGAAAGAGCAGAGAACATCTGAGGTTCAAAACACTAAACTTGGCTTATATACCAACCCGAAACGACATTGTTTTGGACAACTCAGGATCCGCGCATTGACCCGGTAACCCGTGCACCAACTCGCACTCTGATTCGACCTAATTACAAGGTTTCCTTTTTCTTTTTTCCATTTTATTTTTATTTTTTGATTTTATTTTTTTACCACATTTTATTTTTAGTTTTTTCATTATGGTTTTATTTTTGAGAAATTTTGTAAAAATTATTTTTGTTATTGTATTTTTGAAAATAAATAGGTTTTTTAAAAAAAGAAAAAACAATTATATAAAAAAAACCTTTTTAAATAAGTCAAAAATAAAAAAATCTTTTCAAATAAGTTTTGAAAATAAAATAAAAACAAAGAAAAGACATTTTTAAGTTTTCAAAAAATGTTTACAAAAACAAAAAAAAAAATCCTTTCAATAAATAACAAAAAAATCTTTTTCAAATAAAAATCTTTACAAAATAAATTCATGAAATTTACCAAACTATTGGAGAATTTTTATGAATTTAATTTTTTAAAATGGAATGCACCAAACTATTGGAAAATTCTATAAATCATTTTTTTCAAAAAAAATAACAAAAAATATAAAAAAATATAATAATTTTTATCCTCTAAACTATTGGAGTATTGATTCCTAAATTAAGTCTTATCAAACTAATGGGAAACTTAATGAATTTTTTAAAATAAGATTTTTTATAAATATTTTTTTGTAATAAAATCTCACCAAACTATTGAAAGATCTACTTTAAAGTAAGTCCTACCAAACTATTAGGAAACCTTACTAGTTTTTTGGAATAAAATAAACTAATAAATCCGATAATAGAGTCTATTCAAAATGGGACACTAGTCTCTATGAATACTCCTAAGGCAAAAAAAATTATCTTAAATTGTGACCAAACTATTGGAATAATTTTAAGACTAATTTTCAATATTAAATTATTTGGTAAATCAAAAATATGATCAAGGCTTGGATAATTGGAAGTCAAACTAATATCATCCTTTGGATAGGCATCGTGAAGGTGCTATAACCTTTCCCATGTGTAACTATACTTCCGAACCTAACATTTGGTTTCATGGATTAGAATATGTTTCAGGTGGTCAATCACACCTAAACAAAAAAATTTGGTAAAAAAAAATATTGGTAGCGACTCCTTCTAATCTATGTCTAGTAGTAGGTCCATGAATCTGTACATTAAGATAGTTTGGCGACTTTATTGGGGACATCGAGAGTTAGGCCAGTAAATGATTTCTAGTTATCCAAGCCTTCCTTAATAAATTTGAGATTATTTTCTTTCTTTCCTATTTCTTTCTTGTCATTGTTAATATTCTGTTAGTTATTCACCTGTATATATTTGTCATTCATTTGCATGTGCATAACATAAAGTTCTTCACCCGAGCTTTACTCTTATGAGGGAGTGAAGTACCTATGCCCTCGTAAGATTTCATGTCTCCATATGGGCCAGCAAAACACTCCCACTCAGCTTGAACCCTTTTCGTTTGTAGCCTATAATGGGTAAGGATAAGGGTGCCTTACTAGTCTAATGGACTATAAAGTAAAGAACAATTTGAGAACCTTTAGAAGTAACTCAAACCGTATACAGTTAACTTTAAGAGCCTAACCATAGATAGAGCCATATCCTTCCACCATTTATAGTTAACCAAAAATTTAAGGTCATATTGTTATTTTACTTGCTTTATAATGTCTATCGTTTATCTTTTATTAAGGTGACTAACCAATTTGTTTGTCTTCATTTTATTTCTTTTCTTCTCATGCATATTCATAAACATATGTGCAAATTGAATATTATGCTTACCAACCCTTCTTTATTGTGTATGGATGCATTCATGCATTATGGCATTCATTCTTATGAATAATCTGATGGGTCCATAAACATCATTCTAAATTTACACCATAATTATGGAAATCAAGGTTCAAAGATAGCTTAACACCAGCGCTACACTCAGGCTAAAGCCAAAAAAATAGAGCAAGATAATGCAAATCGTCTCGAAAGGATAGAAAAAACCTAAGAGATATTTAAGGGAAAATTAAGTAAAATTTTGGACGCTCTTGAAAAGATGAACAAAGGAAAAGAAGTGGAAGAAAATGGTTCATATGAAGTTACTAAATCATAATATCCATTAGGTTTTAGTCTATATTAGACCCAAACTACTATAACTTTTCAGGCACAACAGACCACATTTTTTAGTTACAAAATGCCTTATGCTCCTGGTCAAGGAAATGTTCAGAGTTATACCAATCCTATCTTTATTGAAAAGGCAAAGAAGCCTATTCAAACCCCCAAATTGTATGAGACAAAAAAAAGAAGTGAAGTTATACCCTCAGAGGATTCAAAGATGATCAAGCTATGAGCATAATTGAGAAAAGATTGCGAGTTGTAAAGGGCATTGATTTTAATGGCTCCATGGATGCTGCCAACCTTTGTCTGGTTTCAGATGTTGTAATTCTTCTAAAATTCAAAGTATCAGAATTTGAGAAATATAATGGTACTAAGTGCCCCATTACATACATCATAATGTACTGTCGTAAAATGGTAGCACACATCAGCAATGAAAAGCTGCTCATGCATGTATTTTAAGATAGCTTGATTGAGTCTACTGTAATATGGTATGTCCAATTGGATAAGACTCACATTAAGTTATGAAAGGATCTAACTCGATCTTTCATTAAGCAATATTGCCACATCATAGATATGGCATTCGATTGTCTCTCATTACAAGGGATGGAGACGAAAGCATCTGAATATTTCAAGGAGTATCCCCAAAGGTGGAAGGATGTCACTGCTCAGGTATAACTCCCTTTAACCGAGAAAAAGATGATAGTGCTATTTGTAAGCACTCTCAAGTCACCATACAATGAGAACATGGTAGGAAATGCAATTAAAAATTTTACCGACATGGTGATTTTAGGGGAAATCATTGAAAATGCAATCAAGAGCGATAAATTCAAAGAAACAGAATCATCTACTGCTAAAAAAATACCCAAGAAAAAAGAAAGTGAGACTCAAGCTATGAGTTTCGATAGGTAGTAATCCAAAAACTATCCTTAGTCAATCTATCTCATATATCATTCTCTTGTAAGTCATGTTTCTGCTACAGTGTACCTATCAACTTTACGAGTTTTTTATCCATCCATACCTAGGCCTTCTGTTCATCCAATTATCCCAACAAAGAGTGTATGAGAACTATGGAACCCGAAAAGGCCTACATTTGATCCTATTCCTATGAGCTATACAGATTTATACCAAAAGCTTTACAAAAGCCATTTGATTGCTCCCATTCCTGTAAAACAACCTAAACCTCCCTATCCCAAATAGTTTGACTCCACTACTCACTGTGCTACCATTTTAGGGTGGTAGGCCATTTTACCAAAAATTGTATCCCTTTGAAACATAAGGTGTAGAGTTTGATCAAGGAAAGGCTGATAAATTTTGATACCAATGGAAATATGACATCCAATATCAGTAGTAACCCATTGTCCAATCATCTAAAGGCATAATTTTAGGAAGGTTAATTGAAATCGCTCATCATCTTAGGATTTCTTGATAAGGTGGACCGTTTTATGTACTTGGATCTCATTTTATTTTGCATCATTTTAATAAAAGTGACAAATTTGATGCATTTTCATGACATTCTTTTTTGTGTGAATACCAATCATTTACTTTTACTATCTCATACCTTTTTACTCTACCTATTTTTTTTATGAATAATGAGTGTTTAGACAGTCATGATGATAATTTAGGATTTGACTTTGAAAACACCATTCATGATGTTTTGATTTGTTGGGACTACTGAATAAAAAGATAAATCCGGAGAAGAATTTCAAAAGTGGTGCAACACATGATCTTTGCTCATTTACAAGTTTACTCTTAGTTAATAAAGATTCATCATTGAGAGTATTTATGTTCGAAATGAGAAATGACCATCATTCTTATATCTTTTAAAAAATTATTATCCCTTGCTACCCCATTTGAGTTGGTTAAAAATTTCTTTTGGGGGACCCTAACCAAGGATCACCTTTACACTAAAGGATAAAGTCGAGAAGTTTGTAATTTCAGAGGCAAAGCCCTTTTTATGTTCAAATTTTCTTGAAAAATGAAAAAAAAATTTGATGGGGCAAAATGCCAATGTGCTCACCCAAAAAAAAAAGAAAATTGATAAGGCAAAATGTCAAAGTGCTCTATATAAAGAAATGATCTTTGGTTTGATTACCCTTCAAATATAATTCGGGCCTATTTTATCCCTTTTCTTGGCACCATTTACCCTAGCCTACGATATGTCCCTTAAAAGTTTATTTTGATCAAATGTGAATATTTGATTTAGAGAATCATGAATTGAATTGGGCCAAGTTTGGCCTTGGATTGTTTGAAACTTTAATCTCATTAATGAAAAAGGGAAAGAAAAATGAAAAGAAAAATGAGGAAAAAGTGTACAAAAAAAAAAGCAAAAGAAAAAGGGCAAAAAACAAGAAAAAACAAAAAAAAATTGTAAGAAAAAAAAAAGCAAGAAGAAAAGAAAAGAAGGAAAAAGAAAAAAAGAAGACTTAAACTAAAAACTTGAATGGGCAATTTAAGTGAAGATGAAAACTTGAAAAAATAACTTCATATAAAGGTCCCCAAAATGAGGATGATTATTAGCTCAAAGATTGAAGATATTAATAAAATGTGTTTTTGAATGATGATCCTGAGTTTAAGCTCAAAATTGTCTAAGCAATCATTATTTTGGATGTTAATGTCCTATTTGAATAAATAGTAGCATTTACCTTTGTTCACCCTTAAGTTGCTCTTAACCTTACCTTTTGTTCTTTCAATATAAAGATCCATTTCTCTTACCATTCACCAAATAAACATTCCTGAATGAACCAAGAAAATGTATCATGTTTATCACTAATTTGAATGATGGCAAATAAATGAATGACATTTTTCATTCTTTTGAAAGAAATCCAGGATAAGATAAATGAAAAAAAAGAATGAGAAAATGATTTACAAGGGGACAAACAAGATGACTCGGTAATGAATTCAGTGATAGATTGGTTGACACGACTTGTGAGTTATGACCAGATGAGAAGAATGATATGGATCAACTGATAAAATTTGCTTTGAGACTATTAATATTGAAAAACTAAGAAGGACTGGAGGAGTCTTGAGAACCTTGTCACCATAATTGAAATTTCATGACATCAGCACTATATACATTACATTTGCATCTCATATAGGGTATGCACTTGCATTACTCTATTATCACTCATTCGATTTTGGCCTAGTCCAGATCATTTCATATGACTCGTGGTTTCATTTCGATCATTTATTTTTGACCTTAACTCGGTCCTAATCACTTTAATTTTGACTCATGGTTTCATCCCAATTACTCGATCTTGGCTTAATCCAGATCATTTTTTATGACTCATGGTTTCATTCGGGTCATTTATTTTCAACCTCAACTCAATCTTAGTCGCTTTATTTTTGACTCGTGGTTTTGTCCCAATCACCCGATCTTCGCTCAATTCAGATCATTTCTTATGACTTATGGTTTCGTCATGGTCATTTATTTTCAACCTCGACTCGATCCTGGTCACTTTATTTTTTAACTCATGGTTTTGTCCTGATCACTTGATCATGGCTTAATCTAGATCATTTCTTATGACTCGTGGTTTTGTTCCGATCATTTATTTTTTACCTCGACTTAGTTATGGTCACTTCATCTTTTGACTCATGGTTTTGTCTAGGTCATTCGATCTTGGCTTGGTTCAGATCATCTTTCATGACTCGTGGTTTTATCCTAGTCATCCGATCTCAGCTCAAGTCAAATCATTTTTTGACCTGCGACATTGTCATGGTCATTCATCTTTGACCTTGACTTAGTCTTGGTCACTTTTAGACTCGCTATTTCATTCCAATCACTTGTTTTGATCTTGGCTTAGTCTAGATCAGTTTATCTTTTCAACTTTCGATTTCATCCTAGTCACCTATTTGGATCATAACTTAATCTATATCATTTTATCTTAGTCCATATCATTTTATGTTTTCAACTCGCGATTTTGTCCTGATCACTTGTTTTGATTTTGACTTAATCCAAATCATTTTATTTTTTCACTTGTGACTCGATCCCAGTCATTCTTGCTTATTAATTTGACTCTTGTTTTGGACCAGAACAGAGTAGATGTCCAGGTCTTTATATCATCCTTGTATAATAGAGATGTGCAAAGAGGGACAGATATAAATACCCATTTGTGTCTAAAGGGTCAATTGGATCGTATTTTATTATTCTTTATTATAGTACTATTATCATATTATTATTAGGATATTGTATAGTATTATATCATATTATTATATTATTATATTATTATTGTTATTATTATCATATTATCATTACTTTTACTATTATTATTATTATTATTATTATTATTATTATTATTATTCTCTTTATTTTTTCTTTCTTTTCCTGAACTTTGATAGAATTTTGGAAATGAAAGAATTGAATTCCTCGAATCAAAGGGATCCAACCTCTAATAGTCAAAGGTTTAATTTGTGATCATTTTCAAATTCAATCTAGACAGATTAATGTAATCTAGCCTAAAGTCATGCTTAGGTAGAATTCAATCCTAGGTTTCAAGCTTGGATTGATTCTATATGATCCCTAAAATCTTTACTACAAGATGCCTATAAATGGAACCAAGAATTACAAGATAAAGGGGAAGAAGATTTTTTTGAGACGGTGGAAAATGAAGAAAATTACTAGTGGTAACCGTTTGGGAAATTTTTGGTAGTAGGGTCTGACTTCAATTTTAAAGGGTTTTTGGAATTCTGGTTTACATTGAGATTTTTGGAGCTTATAAGGAGGTCATAGGGAATTTTTTGAGCTTTCTAGGAAATTTTAGGATTTTCTGGGGATTTTTGGAAAATTTGGATTTTTTAAAGAACATAAGAATTTTCTGAAGAATTTCGATAGGAATTTGAATTTTTCAATCAACTTCCAGTAAAATTTTTAGAAACTGTCAAAAAATCCAATTTTCAATTGAATTTTTTAAAAGCATTTAGAGAGAAGGAAAAGAGTTCATAGGGTAGAGAGAGAGCAGGGAACGTTTGAGGTTCAATCGTCGAACTTGGCTGATATATTGACCTAGAACGACATTGTTTTAGACAACCCAGGATCCACGTACCTGGTAACCTGCGCACTGACCAACGCTCTGACCTGACTCAATCGCAAGGTTTTTTTTTCATTTATTTTTATTTTTTCATGTTATTTTGATTTTTTTTAGCTCATTTTATTTATATTTTTTATTATGGTTTTATTTTTGAGAAATTTTGTAAAACTTATTTCTATTATTTTATTTTTGAAAATAAATAGGCTTTAAAAAAAAAAGAAAAAACAATTATATAAAAAAAACCTTTTCAAATAAGTCAAAAAAAAAAATCTTTTCAAATAAGTTTTCAAAAAATGTTTATAAAAACAAAAAAAAAAACCATTTCAATAAATAACAAAAAAATCTTTTTCAAATAAAAATCCTTACAAAACAAATTCATGAAATTTATCAAATTATTGGAGAATTTTTATGGATTTAATTTTTTTAAAATGGAATCCACCAACTATTGAGAAATTTCCTAAATTATTTTTTTCAAAAAACAATAATAAAAAATGTAATAAATTTTATCCTTTAAACTATTGGAGGATTGATTCCTAAATTAAGTCTTACCAAAATATTGGGAGACTTAATGAATTTTCTAAAATAAGATTTTTTATAAATATTTTTTTGTAATAAAATCTCACCAAACTATTAGGAGATCTACTTCAAAGTAAGTTCAACCAAACTATTGGAAGACCTTATTAATATTTTGGAATAAAATAAATTAATATATTCGATGACGAAATCTCTTTAGAATGGGACACTAGTCTTTATAAATACTCTTGAGGTGAGAAAATTATCTTAAATTACTACCAAACTATTAGGACAATTTTAATACTAATTTTTAACATTAAATTATTTGGTAAATCACAAATATGATCAAGACTTAGATAATTGGAAGTCAAACTAGTACTATTTTTTGGATGGACATCGTGAGGGTGCTATAATCTTCCCTATGCGTAACTGTACTCTCGAACCTAACATAATGTTTCGTGGATAAGAATATGTTTCAGGTGGCTAATCACATGTAAATAAAAAAGATTGGTGGCTACTCTTTCTAATCCATGTCTAACGATAGGTCCACAGTTCTATATGTTAAGGCGGTATTAATTTTTTTCACATTTAAAACAATTATATTTGAATAGAAACAATTATCATATAACAAATGGTTATAACTATTGGAATATAAATAGATTATTATTCATAAAAGTCATAATTATACAAAAGGTCATAACCATTTAAATACAAGTATATATATGGTCATTCATTATAAATAAATTGTTCAGTATAACTATTTTTACTACGTTTAATTTAGAAAATTTTGATGCTTTATTATCTTGGTGGTATAATTGCTTTTAAGGAAGTGTTCTTCACGTTTCAAAGCCAAATTCTATTTTATTATTTTTATTTTCTTATTTATTTTTTTAACAATTTAAAAGCAATTATGAAATTCATATTTCACATGAGGCAGATATAAATAAAAGAAATTGACAAAATTGGCAAAATTGGTTTTTGAAACAAGCATGGAAAGCTTCAATTCTCCAAATGGTTTCTTGATGAAACAAATACTAAATTCATGATAAGTTTCTTATTATTATCTTTCTAGTTTTTATATTGGTCAAAATGTGCCATAAGTCCTTATATGCTTTAATTTTTAGAAATTTAGTCCCGCTACATTATTTAAAGGAATTTAGTCCTTATAGTATTATTTTTTAAGAATCTTAGTTCAATCATTAACAATGCACAAGAACTAAATTTCTTAACAAATAATACTATAAGGACTAAATTTCTTAGAAATAATATTACAAGGACTAAATTCCTTTAAATAATACTATAAAGACTAAATTCTTAAAAATCAAAGAGTATATGGACCTATAACACATTTTAACCTTTGATATTCTACTAAAAAAAGTGATGATTAATAATTCATAAGAGACTTTAAATCTAATAGAATTTTGCTTTCTTTATTGACTATTCTTTTAATCTTTTGATTTTGAATTAAATTATTTAATTTATGATTCATGATTTTATGGTATGTTATATAGATTTTCTTGATCATGGCATTGAATGGTCTAGAGCATAAAATGGACATAGAGTACTTGCTAGCTTTGGTTATGAATTTTTTAATAGCCTTGTTATATTTTGCTAAGACCATGGTTATCAAATCAAAATGATAAAATTCTCGAGAATTACTTTAAGGCCTAAAAGAAATTGTGAATTTATAAATATTTTCAAAAATAAGCAAGTAAATATGTTCTTATCATAAAATCATATTTTATGGTCCATATTCAATGATTGAATTTTATGACAAGAGAATAATGCATAATTCATATTATTTGATTTATATAATATTATTTTGACAAGAAATAAGCATATTATCTAAGATAACTTCAATTCATGTGGAGAAGTTATATAATTTTTTTTAACAAGTTAAAATGCTTTCTATTTGATTGGTGAAAAAGTTTCATGTATTTTATAATTTGAGCACAAAATTTATAGTATTGTGTGGTTATATATGAAATTTTGACTATTTTTAATGACATGAGCTATGGTGGATATGGCTTTAATGCTCATGATCAAATAATTTTTAAGTATCTAAGAGTTGAAATGAAAGTCTCAAAAAGAGACAATAAAAAGCATAGGTTTACTAATTTTGAGAGTGATTATATTTGGTATCATAATTATTGATGCATACTCTCATATTGAATTAAAATAAAAGTTTTGAAACTTTTATGGAAAGAAAATATTAAGATACGGAATATTTACTGGCTATTTTTCACTAAGGGTGGATTTGGAGGCCTCCTACTTACAAAAAAAAAAACCCACCAAATAGTGAAAAAAGAAATGAAATGACAACTTGATTAAGTATATATGATATCTTGATAATTAAATGAGACATTCTTTAATAAAAAAAATGCAAATTTACACATGGTGGAGGTGATAAGAATAAAAAAGAAATAAAACTTACCACCACAGTGTTATAAGATTTTAGTATAATTTTATGAGCAAATTATAAAAGCTAATAAGTTTAGTATAACTTATTAAAGTAAATCATAAAAGGTCTTTAAATATCTTAAAAGGACTAAATTGGCTTGGTTTATTTATTGAGTTTATCCAATTGTATTAGAAGAATAATTGTA